>NC_141762.1:28888045-29045410 GCF_982258835.1 Parasteatoda tepidariorum
CATTCACCAGACTGAAATTAATAATAAATGAGTTAAGAAACAGTATGACTTAAGAAAATAAGTGAGTCGGTCATGAGCATTGAATATGATGTCTTGCAGGAAATTGATTAAAATGATGTGATAGACTTCGCCTTTCAAATAACGTGAAAAGTATTGCTACCTTAAACTTTCTATACAAATAATGTATTAAAACTTTTATAATAATGTGTTTGTTTTTCACTCCTAAAATAAAATAATTTTTAAAAATTACACAATTTAATGTTTTTTTCTTCTAAAATTACTAATAAAGGGCCTCTAAATAAAAACAGGCCCAGGGCCCCTAAGAACATAAAAACGGCTCTGACTTATGATCTGATCTTATCATGTTTTAGACTAAACAAGTTTGTATTAAAAATTTCCTTAAATATTTTTTGACAAATATGGACATTTTCAAGCAAATTGACTCATATTTTTTAGCACGAAACAAGTTTTAAATGAATTACGCATTGCAAAAAATTATAAAAAAAAATTCGCAAAATGTCAACTTTTATATTAGCGATATAAATGTGGTGAAATTCGTGTCTTGGATTAAAGCTTTTTTTATTTATTTATTTATCCTTAAATTTCAATAAATATTTATTTACATTGTATAGTCTTTGCATTGTATACGTACATTTTCAAAGAATTCAGTCTTTGCAAAAAAATATAAAAAATTAGTCAAGTGCCCACCATTATATTTGTGATATTTATGCTTGGAACTTAGCAAGTTTTGGACCAACCAAGTTTTCTTCTTAAATTTTTCAAAAATATTTTATTTTCTTAGAATATATGAATATTTTAAACGACTTGACGTCTATTTTTTAAAAAAAGAAACATGCTTCTTATAAATTCCAAAAAAATTATTGAAAGAATTCGTTAAATGTCGATATTTATGTTAGCGATATTCATACTTGTTAATTCCCTTATAATTCAACGCTTTAGTATTTGGGGGATAAAATGGAATTATTATTTTTCTGCCTAACACCCTTTTAATTTTTCATTCTTTTAAAATAACTTTTATAAATACAGTTTGATATCATAGCATTTTTTTTAAAACTATAAAATAAAACAACAAACTTTTTTAGGAAAAGAGCATATCATGAACGATTCATACCAAGAAACGTGCATGAGTAAATAAAAATGCCTACAAAACAAAGTTTTTCAGACTTTTGTGAAAACATTTGCAGGTAGTTTTTAAGTTATCATCAATTAACTATTAAATGCATAATACAATTTAGTTTATTAATTCATTTTTATTTTAAGCTCACATTTGACTGCAAGCATTGCGTAAGTCAGTAGTATAGTGTATATGTTATTAGCTTTTGAGGATTATTATTATTTTTTTATATATCATATGTATTAGAATTGATTGAGATTGAGAGATAAGGAAAAGGGGGAAAACATGCTACATGCGTAATAATTTCAGAGACGACTGACTAATGATGAAGCTTTTTATTAACATATGACCATAGGTCATAAAGGTTCGGCCTTCTTTTAGCGGAACCTCGATACTTAAAAGAAATTCCGCATAAGAAAAATATTACTCAACTGAAAGCAACTATTTATTTTGAAAATAGTTAATAAATTAGAATTTTATTAACCATTTCGAAAATTTTTAATGAATGACGAAGGAAATTTTTTCACAGTGTAGTTTTCACACACAACACTAGATTTAAAATTGGATTATATATCAGGTAGTTGAATTTACGAGCCTTAAATTTGCAACTAGTCTTAGTCTAGTTCATACTTTGATTTTATTGTAAGAATAAAATCAAAGTAATTTTATTGTAAGAAGATGAATGAGCTAAAATGCGGTTCTTGTTTAAATAAAAATGAAAAAGGACGAAAATAAACGTTAAGAATAATTATCAGATCAATATTAAATAACTAATGGAAAATTAATTGGATACAAATTTTATTGCAGGGTTTCATAACTGATAATGTTCTAAAGAAATTCTTGCAACACATTTGAAGGTAAACTTCATATAAAATTAATTAAAATTGGGAAAGTATAGCTTTGACTACTATTAGCTGATTTCTTGTTCCGCATAAACTGGATTTTTATAATTACGATATTTTGCTTATTACATCGGTAGTTCCACCGAAAAGATGTTTTTTTAAATTATTTTATTAAGAATTTTATTTAGTTTGAAATGAATTATAATTTTATTATTAGTGTAATTTTTCTAGCGATACAAGTATAAGTTACACAGAAAATTAAGTTCTTTTAGCGAGGAGTCGTTGGAAAAAAAAAAGGAGTAAATAAAAAAAAAGTAAGGTGGTGGTATATTTATAACTGAATTGTGAAGGGTGTAAATTTTCCTCCATAGAGATAATTTCGAATATTTTATGTTTTATGACGATATATGACGAATATTTTATGTTTTATTCGAATATTTTATGTTTTATGTTCATCAATCTCCATTTCTCTCAAAAGCATTGAGAGAAACAGAGGATGGCTCGCTCAAAAAAAAAAAAAAAATAATAATAATAATAAAAAAAATAAAAAATTTATATTTGTACCACTTTTTATTTTTTCGAAGTACTTAAAAATATGTATGAAAAACTGCATTTTTGGGGGACTTATTTCTTCACTTTTTAAAAAAAGCGGCATAAAAATTATTCAATACGTTAACAGAAAAGAACAATGTATATGTTATCGATTTATTTTCGCATTAATCATTATTTTCTTTGTTGTGAGCCATTAATATTTTTTCAGACAGCAAATACTAATTAGTGCTATATGGCTTTTGGCTGCTATCTTTACCTTAATTCAGATTAACCAATGATAGGATACTTTGTATATAATAAAGGGCAATAAGTATATTTCTTGCGTTTTCATTTATGACTAATAAGAACGATTGTGTTTGTTATTATATTGGCTCAAAGCTGCATGCATTAAGAAAAAAACACTCTTTTTCTGAAAATAGGGTCAGCGCCATCTTATTGGAGTTCGAAAAATGACGATATCTCGTGAAATCACGCACTTGAACGAGAGTCAGTGGGTGAAGGTGTAGTGTGAAAGGTGGGAACCTAAATACACTGTTAATTTGAAGTAATTTTAAACCATATAAAATATTGGGAATTATTTTATGTATCAAGGTAAGTTTTTACCTTTATAAAAAGATGTTCATTTACCGTGAAAATGATTTAAATGAAAGATATATGTTGATGAGATGTTTAATGAGTCCTCTCTTTTCTTTCTTCCCCACCCTTATTTTCCTTTTATGCTTTTGGTACAGTCCTTTGAAGTTGTGCCGGTCCTCTGGCCTAGTAACCCTCCAGTAATGAAGAGGCTTTAGGACAAAATTCACATTACCTAATAACTTAGTTTTACATGATATTTTTAATAAAAATTACCATACAAAAATATTCCAAACTTGCTTTAGAAGTGGCTGATATGGTTGAGTCAGACATCTTAATAATGGCGTCGTTGTTAGTCAAAAAATACATGTTTCTTTATTAACGTAACTGTGCTCTGGTTTATGAAATGTTGATGTCATTTATATCTGACTCGTAAAATGAATTAATAAATATCTATTTAAACCACTGATTAATAAACTATCAAACGAATACTTTAAGAGATACAGAAAATATAGACAAAACGCAATTTTTTAATAATTTTATTTATAAACAATAATACAACACACTCGTTGAACGAATACCAATAATCGTCTGTTTCATTCTTTTGTTACATTTCCGTTCTGTTACATTATGTATTCCTTTTAAACTAATTCACATGAAACGTTGATTTATAATTTAGCAATAAATATTTATTTTAGTACTACTACATTTGATTCAGAAGTAAAGGATACATTATTTATCTATTTTCTGTGTTGCCTGCATTTCGCTTTTCTTGAGTTATGTTCATTAATTTGATGTAGGCATCAATTGTTTAATATTTAAATTAATTAAGCGTAAGCATTATTTATTTATAATAATCTAGAAGTTATAGATGCAATTTATATTATTTAATCTAGACATTGTTTTTATTATAGGGATATTGAATCAATACCTAGTATGATTAGATCTAAAATCTGTGTTTTTCGATTATATTATTGCTTCTAAACTCTCTTAAAGTGAGATACCAATTCAAGATTTACTTCCATTATTATTGGTTTTTTAATTTTTAAAGCACTTGTATTTTTTTAAGCAAATGTATTTTTCAAGAGGAGTGCTATTTTTATGCTTGTTGTTAAAAAAAAATTATTGTTGATTTAGTCCTCATTAATTAATTAATACTTTTATTGGAGTAAATTATCACCATTAAAATAAGGAGTTTAATTTTTTTTAGAATATGCTTTTAGGCTTTCATATAATAATTTGACACTGGTTATTTATATATTAGAAGCTGCCACTTATTCTTTAGCCTCTCACATTTGTCTTTAAACTTAATATTTTGAATTTTATAATTAAAATGAATAAAATCACTGCATAAAAAACATTTATCAACATAAGTTCAATCTTAAACTCATTCTTATATTCAAATCTTAAAAAAAAAAGAGAGAGAGAAAGGGAAAAGAAAAACATAGTTTAAAGAAATGTTTTGAGTGTTATAAAACTCTCAGAGATCTTTCCATATTAGGATCTGTCATGCCAACTGCAATCGCCAAGGCACCAACTTTATTTTAAATGGGAAAAATTTAAAAAAAAAAAAAAAATGCACATGCTGATTTGCCTGAGGGTGGCAATGAGTTATACCCTTTGAGTTGGTCCCTTTCTGTGAATTTTTTTTTTAAGCTTCTTGTGCGCTGCTGCCCGGAAGTCGCCGAGACTTGGCCACAGATCATGATATGGAAATCTCCCCCAAACTTACACATTCAAATATTTTGTTTGCATTTTCCATAAAGCAACTGAATTTAACTTCTATGTATGCTTATTATTCTTGTACATGTTAAATATTAATTAAAAATAGCTTCTGTTATTAATAGGATGTACTAAAGAAAAGTAATTGTACATATACAAATATTTCAATTTAATATAAAAAATATCATTTGAAAAATTATAAAAATCTTGGTTTGCATAAATTCTTTCCAGTTCATTAGAATTATTTCTGTATTTTGTATATTAATTGTAATTCTCCTATGCGATAAGGGTTTCATTTATTAAATCAGGGGTCTGTCTAGGTTTTTCTGAAAGGTACCTATTTTGTGAAAATTTAGGCATAATTTGTGAAAATTAAGGCATAATTTGTGAAAATTACAGGCATAATTTGTTAAAATTAAATTTAAAAATCAGCAAAAAAATATGGATTTATCGATTCATACTGGTTACAAAAATAAAATTTTAAGAAAAAGTATTTTGTGAAACTACCGTTTTTCCTAAAGTTGAATTTGTGAAGGTACCGCTAAACAGTTGTAAATTTGGCCTAGACAGACCCCTGTATATATATGTTTAATTCAAATCATTAATCTTTTCATTGCTTTATGATAAAAGTACTTTTTTAATGTTTTGTATGTTTCAAGAAATTGTTTCCATAACTGAATTTTTAAAGTTGTGAATTGTTAAAAAGGTATCTTAAATAATATGTTTAAGTATTTGATGTACATTCAAATATTTAGAATAAGTAGTCATTGCATGCAAAAAATATTGTATCGAATTAGAACTATATAAATTATAAAATATATTTATTTATATACTCATTTATTGAATCTAGAATCTTACTAAATCTAGTTAGTTGGTTTTGCTTTAAGTGTACTAATCTAATTCTCAATTTCTAAATGTATACTTCGCAAGAATTTTTATTTTGAGGATAAAGTTTTAATTAAAAATGCTATTGGTGTAGTGTTAGAAAATATTTTTTATTAAAATGAAAAGTTAATTATCGAAATATTTTAATTCAACATAAAATCCTTTGTTTTTACCAAAAGTAGAAAGATGGAATATCCCCACTCCTCTCTTGAAATTAAAACTGTTTAAACGTTTTTTTAATGGTATTTTTAAAAAAAATTTAGAGTAAGTTCCAAAAAGTTCATATCTAGGAACTGACCCAATGTAATTAGAAGCAATAAGTATTTGTTTTTAAAAGTATGATACAATATTTATGTTATGAACTTAAGTATTTTTTGCATTTGTTCTTGTTTAATTTTTACTAGCTGAAAGATAGGTAATTGTTCTCTTGTAAAAAAAAAAAAAAAAAAAAAAATCCTGTTTGATACAATAATTTTTTTTATGCAAAAAAAATAGAAATTAATTTTCAAAAGGAAAATACTGTTTTCCTTTCTTCTATTTATATATATTTTAACCACCATTTGAAAGAGATGATTAACCACAAGTGAATTCCTGTTGAGGCAGAGTTATTGAATTCTCAAAAATTTCCTTAAATTTTTTTTTCTTTTAATATTTTGAGCCTTTTTTGGGAATATTTCCGTAACGTGATCTGTCGCGACAACTGCAATCGCCAAGGTGCCAAATAGATTAACTTGCAAATTTTAAAAAAAAAAAAATTGTAGATGTTTTCCAGGAGGTGGCTACGATTTATACCTTTCGAGTTAGTCCCTTTCTGTGGTGTTTTTGTTAAGTTTCTTGTGGGCTGCTGCCCGGTAGTTACCAAGAGTTTACAATTTTTCGCCATAGATCATGATAGGGAAATCTCTCTCTATTTTTACATAACTAAAAACTATTGCACTTATCTCAAGTACTGATAATGATTTTTTATCTTGATAAATGAATTATTTGTACACTATTATATACTTTTAAAAATAAACTTTGCCCAATTTACATTTCTAAATTTAATTAAAGCTTTGTATGCAGTTTATAAGCAATATTTATTTTAAAATAATTAAGATGATATATATTTTTTGAAACATAGCTTATGCTGTCAGTAACAAAACTCCCGGCCGATGGCATCCAATTCACCTGAGCCATCTTCATCATCAGAAACATCAGCTCAGCATGTGCAAGAAGATATACATTCGAGGGACATGCGTACTTTTTGTGACGTATGTTTTGATTATTTTACTGTTGAATAGTTTTATTTGAAATTTTTTTTTCTGTCAGTTGTATTTTTAGTATTATTATAGGTCAGTTAAAATGAAAAATCAAATAACTGAGATGTAAAGAGTTGTAACCAGGATTAGCAAAAATCATATTTTTTTAAAATAATAAAAGAAAATCAGATTTTTAAAATTTTCAATCAGATTATTTGATTTTTTAAAATTTAGCAACCAAAATATCTGATAAGATGTATTAATAGCACTTAATATTATTTAAAAATATTTTAGCTAAAATAGTAAATAATTCTTACTAAAATGGTTAAAATTATTATTCAATTACTGAAAACTAATACATATTAAATAAATTAAATCATAGTTATGTTTTTCAAGCCCAACTTGCTAATGAATGTTAAAGATTAGGAGACTATTTGACAATTAGCTATCTAATAAATTAGTTAAGATCAAAAAACATGACTGAAAAAATTATTTTGAGTTACTTTGGCTGCATACATATTTGATAAGTTTGAAAAGCACTGAATTTAAATAAGCATGGAACTAAATGGGTATGCTAAAAAATATAATTTTTTTTTGCCCTCAAATTATTTTATTTATATTTAAATATATTAAAAGTTTCATGACATTCTTATCCACATTAAGTTTAATTTTTTTTCTTTAATTTTTAGCCTACTTTGAAATGCAGTCAAACCCCCGCTATAGTGAACCTTCAAGGGACCAAAATTTCAGTTCACTATATCCGTAACACAGGCAATTTAACTAATAGTTCCCAAACTCCTCCCTTTTATTACACATTATTCAAATAAATGACTGAAAAATATTATGTAGTAGCAAAAAATGTGTTATTTTTCACTACTCTTCGTCTTGCTTACAAAAATAATTAGTAATCTTTAGCTGATGAGCAATCCTCTACATCAGTTATGGAAACACTTCCCGACTCACAGATAATTTTCCCCGAATTTCTGTTATTCCGTTTTTTAAGCCTGTCCAACCAGCCATTCGAGCACATGAAAGTAGTCTCATAAAATCACTTAGCAAATTTATCCACATTTGTCCAGATTGCGGCTTCTTCTAATGGTGAACCACTTCAGTGATTCTTCTTCAACATCCTTGTGATCTGCTTTTCTCAACTTTTTTCTGCCATCTAAATTTTTTTCATGAGCAGAAATTATTAATTGCCTATATTTTCATTTGTTACAAACTTCAGATTTGGATAGTTTATACAAAAAAAAAAAAAAAAAAAAAAAAAAAAATAATCAACAAAAAAAAAATGAAGAAAAAAATCAGTCGAAGACAGAAAAAAGTTCATTATATCCAACTTCCTCACTTTTTTGGTTCACTATATCCACAAAAAATAACATTATGCGTGTATAGCAAGGCACGGGACCAAACATTTGGTTCACTATATCCGGGAGTTCACTATAAGCCGTGTTCACTATAGCGGGGTTTGACTGTATAATAATTAACATGTATATCCCTTTTATTATTTCTTATTAAGAAATCTTCGTAATGAAGCGAGACTTAGGAAAATAACATTCTAAATGAGGAATTTATTAACTGTATTGTGCAAAAAAGAACAATATTTTATTCCTATTTTTTAATTTTTTATTTTAAATCAGCTTATTTAAATTAATGTCTTATAAAAAATATTAGGTGATTTAAATCAATGATTTTTTAAAAAAAATATTAGGTGATTTAAATTGAGATTTTAATCATGATTTCATCATGGTGGTAATTAGCATCTTATCAAAATTTCATTTCTCAACTGTAAATAATTAATCTATCAAAAGCTATATGTGAATAAAGATTCTAAGTGATATTTTAGTAAGAGATACAAAGTTGATTTGTATCTCTTACTAAAATATCACTTCGAATCTTTATCCACTAAAATTCTTATTCAGTTCTAGGTATGAAATGAGTACTATTTGAATGAAAACATTGTTGTATATTTGTCTTGTAATGTAGTTTTAAACTTAATTTATTACTCATTTTCAAATAGGTAAACTATGTTGGGGATGGAAATGGAGTTCCATTCCAAGAGGAATTTAATTTTAAACCAGGTCCTAGTTTATCTCCAATGGTCAGCTATGGTTCATTAATTGACACTTGTAGTTCATCTGCTACTTACGCTCAGGTATAATATCTTATAATTATTTAATCTTTGTTTTAAGTACTGAAATGTAACAAATAGAAATAATGTAATGCAAAACTAAGCTTCATTTTTTTTTTCTGAATTATTTCTCAATATTATTATTTTTTTGCTACAAAATATTTGTAATTACAATCAGGGTTGGAGTTTTTGCCGGCAAAAAGGGTTTTTTGCCAGGACAGTGGCAAAAACCTGGTAAAAACCGGCGAAAATCAAATTATCTAAATTGTTGATTAAATATTATTACAAAATACTTAAACAAATTTAAATCAATCATAAAGAATAATAATTTTGATACATTACATGAAAAAATTATTTTAACATATTAATAATTAATATAAGGGCAATAATTTTTAAAACATTGAAAGTTTTTGACCTCTTTTCATTTTAGAATCCTTAAATAAACATTTTTTTACAAATAAATAAATATTATTATTTGTATAATATTATTATATTATAAAAAATTATTATTTGTACAATAATTAACTACACATCTTAATAGATATTTTATGCTTTAAATTATAGCTATATTAATTTAAAATAAGTTATTTCACTGGAAAAAAGAATAATCGCAAATTTTCCAATCAATAATGCTTTAAACTACTAAAATGATATAATATTAAATTATGATTTAATTATGGAATAATAATTTTTTAATTTTTTGTAATTATTTATATTTATAGTATATATTTCAATTTTAGGAATAATTTTGTACCAAAAATGTGTTTTTGTCCTCTCATCTTGGAAAATATAGGTTTTTGCCAATTTGCTTGACAAAAACCTGTTTTTGCCAGGACGGTTTTTACCGGTATTTACCATGGTTTTTTCCACCTGCGGCAAAATCTTGCCAACCCTGATTACAATACATAATTACAAGATCAATGTAATAGTGATATTTTTTTTTGCTAGATAGCTACAGGAAATATTATTTTATAATTAATAATTAATGGTTTACTAATTATAAACTCTTAGGAAATACTTAAAATATGTCAGTATAAAATTAGGAAGTCTAGTGTTGTTCAACTATTTTCTTGTCATACAATAAGAAAGTGAGATCAAAGCTCTTGGGGTATGAGAGTTTAACTAATGATAAAAAAAGTGTCATGCTTGTAGTTTTTTTTTAGTTGATGTAAGCTGTTAAATGTTTAGTGTTAAATTCTGTTAGTTAATTATGCATATAAACATTGTAATTTATTTGTAATTAGTAAATAACTCAATATTTAAATCTCTATGATATCAGAAATCCTGTGATCAGAAAATGGTTTAAAGACAAGGTTGATTTTTTGGTGTGCGTAAATTTGATTTTTAATGTGACAAGCGACAAAAATTGCATTTAAACCAACAAAAACTTTAGAGAGAAGAAAGATTGTATTTTGTTTTACATAACATAAACTCTGTATCACTTTAAACTGAATATGTTATTAAATTTAATTCTGTAAAATCATCAACTTATAAAGTTCATATCTGAGTTTAGGTACTTAGGTTAGGTAGAGTTTTTTTACATGATAGTTTTATCCATAGTTAAAACCCTTCAAAAACCTTCCAACCCAGCACAAAGATAAAATCTAAATCAGCATTGTATTTATTGGTCTTAAATAGCATCTTAAAGAATCTTTTTTTCTTAATTTCTGGTCTTAAATAATGTTTGGAAAAAAAGCTTGGGAAATGTAATTGTAGAGGAAAGGACGGTACACATTGTTCAAGAGTTAGCAATATGTATGGACAACTTCTCTTAAACAATGGAATGCAGACAAATAATTGTTGTTTTTTTTATTTAGGTTTCCTTGCCTTCATATTCAACAGTCACACATGTGTCTACCAGCAATGAAAATGATTTTCATTCACCTGAAACTAATACGTCTCATGAACAGGAAGCTTACATTTCTAGTGATACGAGCAAGAAGATCTCAATTCTATCTATACCCGTTTCCCCGGTAGCTAGTGTTTTAATATTTAACAGATTTTTGCTTTGTTCTGGTGAAGAATGCTGTTTTCTCCTAGTGTTAAATTAAAGTAAATTTTGGATCAATTCAGAATTGATTGACTTGTCCACTGCAGAAAAGTTAATTCAATATATATCTGTAAAATTTCCTATTAGAGCTTGCTTGAAAATGTGCTTTATCATATTACACTTCTTTAAAATTTTTATTCTCAGATCAAATTTTATTGCTACATGAAAGGAAAAAAAAAGTTATAACTATAAATTTTAAACATTGAAAAGTTGTTTGTTACATATATATCTATATATATATATATTGTACGATAAACAAAAAACCTCAATACAAAATACGTCAAGTAGGGACATATTATTAATATCATAGATCGAATTTTCCAGAGAGATTTTTTTTAAACAAAAAATATTAATATTATGGAAAAATAGTATTTAACATACAGCAGTTAGCACATAGGATTTGTCAAGCACCAGATTCTGCCAGTAAAAAATTTTATCCTAGTGTTGTATCCTAATTTTTTCTTTTGATATCGCTTTGTGTATAAATACTTTACTAATCTTCTTAGATTTTTAGCTAACACGTGGAGTTATCATATGTTTAAATCTTATAACATCCAAGTTTAAATTTTCATCAAAGTAATTCATGCTGCTTCAACATTAGCCATTTATCTTCAGGGTCTTGAAAAATTAAATATTTATCACGATCTGAGTAATTAACTTAGTTTTAACTCAGATTCAATCCTGTCAGGAAAATACAAAAGGAAACATATTAATCTTACCTTAAATGGGAAAGAAAAGTTATTAAAAAGGAATAAATTAAGTAATGAAAATAATTCTAGAAATATTAGTTAATTTATTTTCACATGTCAAGCTATTGTTTAACAATTTTCAACTTATTTCAGGCCACATGGCCAAGTATGTACAATATTATTACATACAAAAAAATTGTGATGGTAACATTGTATTATTTAATTAATCAATAGAAAGGTTAATCTCTAGAGCAGAAGGAAATTAAGTTTTTAAAAAAAAATTATCAGTAAAACTGATTAGCACGGACACATGTCATGTGTGCCAAAAGTTAAAGAATTTAGAATAACATTTCTATTAAAGTAAAACTGGAGGATTGCAAAAACTTTAAAGACTAATGTTTATAAAAAAGATTTCATATCTTTTTTAGATCAGGGACATATCTTCCATATGTCCCTGATCTCGTGACAGGATCTCAATGGGAAAAATCTTGCTGACAGGGAATGCTATTCACTAGTTGCTACACCTTTCTAAAAAAAAAAGTTCTCTCTCCTGCTCAGAAAAGTAGCTCCTCCCTAAGGTGGCTGGTTGGCTAAAGCGTTGTTACGTCATTACTCTAGTGACAAATCATTAGATCTCACTTGTGTACTTAAGACCGGAAAAAATTGAGTTTCAAGTAGGGAATAAGGGATAAGCTAAGAAGATTTAGGGGGAAAAATAGGAAATATATCTGCTCTAGTTAAAAACATTCCCCCCCTTTTTTTAACTGCTCTCAGAGAATTAACATCATAAAACAGATTGTTTTTCTATTACATTGTTTCTTGATTACTTATTTATTATCTATGAAGGCTGGTTTTCACATGCTAGTAATGTCCTACGTCAGAGATGGCGAACCAAACACAAAGTTCACTATGAAGCATATTTACAATTAAATTAAAATTCACAGAAAATTAACAAGCTAACAATAAATAACTAGCAAAAAAAAATTTAACCATTCTGCTTAAACTAACATCTTATATCCCTAATATAAATTACTTGTCATCTAATCTGCAACAATAGAAGTCACACTGATGTTACTTTAAGTGAAATTACGCTTATAGCTGAGACATTGCAAAATGTATTTTTTTCTTCTTAG
Source organism: Parasteatoda tepidariorum (assembly GCF_982258835.1). Taxonomy (NCBI): domain Eukaryota; kingdom Metazoa; phylum Arthropoda; class Arachnida; order Araneae; family Theridiidae; genus Parasteatoda; species Parasteatoda tepidariorum. The sequence goes on from NC_141762.1 coordinate 28,900,996, forward strand.
TAAATAAGGAGTTTTGAGTTGATAGTATTTATTATTATTATTTACCCAATAATCAAGAAGTCAAAACTATTTGTCGGCACGTCTATGACCTCATTAAACAATTTTTTTGAAAAAAATGGCATGTTGGTGCATAAAGGTTTACCACCCCTGTCCTAGATCATAAAATCAGGTGTCTATAAGAAAACTCAGCAATCCTATTTTCCACAAGAAATATGTTAAATTTAGCTTCCAAATCTTTCACAATCTATAACATGTGATTTAAAAAGTTGAAAACTATGAGGCATTGTGTCAAAATTCCATATTTGCTGGCTAGTGCAGCCACAACATACATCATTGAAAAAAATTATTTTTTTTAGTACAAATTTTATGCGTGGTGCATGTTTACTAAAGTTTTTCAATTTTAACCATTTATTTCTTTACCGTAGCATTTGTCTACAATTTAAATTATTGTGCATAATTTTTTTTTAAGTTCTGTAAATATGTTAAATTTATCCTCCAAATTTTCACAACCTAACAAATTATGAATTGTTCGCTTGATGAACTTTATAATTAAAAAGACAATATGGCTTATTTCAATATTTACTGGCTAGTACAGCTACAAAATACATAAAGGGTGATAGATTGTTGTGCACAAATCGTTTTCAATTTACGTAAAGTTTGAAAATTAATTTTCATAGAAAATGTTAATGTTAAGTTTGTTTATATTTAACATAAATGAAGTATAGCCTTAATTTAAAAGCTTAATGATGCTATAACTGGTGAATTTATCTAAATACTAATTTGGAGAATAATTAGGTTTATATTATTAATTTGTTATACTTATTAAATTTTAAAAGTTACCAAAATTTGTTTTCTTTTTAACTCATTTGGTCTTGTGTTACAGATGCTGCAGTCCCATCCTGACACTTTAAACATTCCGTCAGCCGAAGAAACAGCTTCTGCAAATGTCTTGAGCCTGCATGAAGATTCTGTCGATTCTCATCATTCCCAAGTACAAGATGAAGATCACCTGGAACCGGTTGCTTTATCTGTTGACCACCTTAATTTACCCCATGTATCTATTGTTCACCACGGCATACCAAATCTTGGCAATCTTCCTATAATTTTGGATAGAAATAGCCTAGCTGCTTTGATCTCATCATCCAGAGGGGATGGCACTCTCACTCTGGATGTCTCTCACCTCCCACGCTCTCTGTTGTCTAGTCAGAGTATCTCACAAAGAACAGTTCCAGAACAACCTCAGTTCCTTTCTGCTGATGCTTCAACCATTCCTAACATATCCACTACAATTTTACCTCCACTATTGTCCCAAAAAGATATTCTTACTTCTATCATTGCTAGTTCCTCTACCTCTACTGTTCCCACAAGCTCTTCAGTTGGAAATAACTTCCCAATCAACCATAAGCAGATGTTAGCTCAAAAATATGCTGCTGAGATGCTGGGTCCAACCACCACTGCCAGTTTGATCAACGAACTAAGGGATCAGCAGCTGATTGAGAGTATGAGTGATAGATCTTCGTCAGCCTACGTAGTCCCATCTAGTGCTAATTCACTGATTGACTCTAATGCCCTGTATGATGATCAAACCTCCTCATTACCAAGTACCTCTGTTAGTCAGTGTTTACCGTTAGATGTGTACGCCATTGACAGGAGTGTTGCATTGGTATCTAGCTCACGTGATAGTCCTGAAACAGTTATACAGGTAAAATTAAATTACTGAAACTTCAACTAAGATTTTTTTAAATATATATATTTTACACAGTAGTAAAAAAAAATTATTTTTTATGATATATTTTGACATTATATATTTCATATTTGATATATTGCATCTATAAACCGTTTTTGTTACAAGTATCAAATAGATTTTACTTATAAAATTAATTATATGGCTTTAAATTTTTCCTTTCAATCTGCAATTCTTTTTTTTTTTTTGTATTATTTTTACTCTTAGTATTGAGTGATATTGTTAGTAACATAAAATCACAAAGCATCACATCACCCAACTTTGGCCAATCAGCTAGTTCTATTTTTAAGAGCTCTATCTTTTAACAGCTATAATAGCAGTGTTTGAGAATAGTAGTCCTTCTCCAAATTTTCATGCCAAAACCAACAAGAATACTTTAAGCCACCACCAATTTAATGTGCACCTTTCTCAAAGCAGTATCTTATTCGGATAATTATTATTGTTTTTAGGACGCTTGCAGATTATGATTTTTTTTATATACCATAATTTCGCGTGCATACGCCACCTTGCCATCTACGCCGCAATCGTAAAATTTGATTAAAAAGGAAAGTTTTTGAAAAGGAAAAGTTATATTAGTTAAAAACTCTTATCAGATATGCTGCACAAAATTTAATTGCTTGATCGATCGTGGAACGCACCTGTTTTAAATAAGAAGTTATACGGAAAGTAAATTAGTCAACCTTTGAAAATCATTAAATATTCAATAAATTAATGCATGCAGTTTTACTTAAAATAAAAAAAAATATGTATTTCGATAATTTTCAACATAGCTTTTCAAATGTATGCAAAATTATACCATGTAAATGAGTGCGCAATTCAAATGCAACACAAACACATTAAATTAATAAATACTAATTTAAAATACTCAAATTATGTGTAAACCAAGTGATTACAAACCTAATTATATTAAAATAAGTTATCAAAATACAATAAATTGATGAAAAGAATCTTACTTGATGCAAAATTTTACCATATAGACCAATTACGATTGTATCATGACGCTTTATGGTAATTTGATTTGAAATACCTAAATATTATAAAATCAAATGATTACTCAGCTTAAAATTCTTACAATAATTCAAACAAATATTAATAAAATAAAATAAATCTTGTCTAACAACCAAAACAATCATGAAAGCATCCCATTTTGTTTTTTTACTAATTTTAAATTTCTAAAATTTTAACCTATCAAATGATAAACAACCTTTAAAATAAATTTTAAAAAATAGATATAAAAAATAATCCTGTTTTGCTCAAAATTAAAGCATAAAATGATTGTGAATTTCATTTCATTTATATTAATTTATGATATCCTAGTATAATATCCAATCAAATGATTAAACAGCTAAAAAATTTTTTAAAATGAACGTTAAATAGAGAATAAATAAGGAAGTTCGCACATTCCTCTTTTATCCACATGTTCATCATGTTGCATCATTTTACTTGAACGTCTCTAAATTTCAAAATCATATATTTCTGAAAGTACCATTATATATACTCTGTGAATTTACAATTATGTATGAATTTGCTTGTGTTGTGAAAAACTGACTTTGACTTTGTTCTGGTATTATATATTTTATATTTCAAATTATTCTATTTGTGAACTGTGAATGCTTCTTATAAGTTTCAAATAGATTTACTCTTAGAATTTATGTCATAGTTTGGCTTTAAAATCTAAATCTTCAGTTTTTTTTTCTTTTATGTATTGCATTTGTTCCTGTCATAAAGTAAACAATCTTAAAGCATCATCTAATAATTATATTTCATTATTTTTATAGGACAGTGTAGATTTTGAAACCGTTTCCAGGCACCCATCTTCCCATCATTCTGTTCATAATTATGTATCATCAAGTGTTGATCTTGTTCACTCGCATCAGTTGGACCATGGAATGCATTGTGCTGTTGATTCTACGGTTAGTCCTAAACTTCATCATAATGAAGAAGTAATTATCATTTCAAGAAACTGGTTGCATGTCAATTTATATGTTCTTAAAAAATTTTACATAGTGTTTTTGTATGATTCTTTTTACTGCGATCAACTTTTTAAATTATAAATATCAATTTGATTGTAAATATGTTGCTATTAGGCAAATATTTATGCTAATTTTGCAATGTTGAGTGTTCGTTGCACATGTTTGGAAGATTATCAGGTTCTTTTTATAATATGAAATTTTAATATGAAAGATTATAAAAGATAATGTATTTTCTTTAAATGAATAAATTATCCCTCAGAGACTGACTCAACATTAAACAATTTTTTATCTAACACAAATGTTAGATAAAAATTCTATAACAGTTTTGCTGTTCTTAATCTTATGATTCTATCTCAATGTCCAAGCAATTGTGAATCTCTAAAAGATAGAGTATGTCCTAGATCAAGCATCAAACAATAGGCTAATCTGTTTTCCTGTAAAACCTTTTTTTTTTTTAGATTATTACATATTTCCATTACACGGAGAAACATATTAAAAAAACCTGCCCGATATCTAGAGAACTTTAACCAAATAGATTAAAAATTTAATTGTTGCGCTAACTTGTAAGAAACATTTTTTCCAACCAAAATTTAGTTTAAAGTTACCGTTGTCCAATTTTACTCATTCATGCTTATTTTCTTTATAAATGGAAATCATCTTATACTGAAATTGTTATCAAATATTTCCAAATGATTTTTTTATTATATAATTTAAAAATAATTTTTAATATTAATACAAATTCACACATGGTACATCTACTTTTATTCTAACTTAGAACACCTTCTGTTAAAGTTAGTTCACTTTGGGATAAAATGACATGCTTCTGCAAAATGAAATTTTGGAATCTAACCCGGTGTTACTCCTGTAAAATTTATTTGCACTGTAAATCAGGGTTAGTGGCCATCAGGCATTTATCTATAAAGGATTACATGTTTTATTTTAATCTAAAAAAATAAAAAAAAGGTAAAAAAAAATAAGGTAAAGATAAAAAAATAGTGATTGAAAATTTTAATCTTTAATTCTTATAACTTAAATTAATTGGATAATTAGGGGCTCAATCAACTTAAATTTACCAACTATCACATGTTTATTACTTTATAAATGCTTACATGTAAACATTTTTGATGAAAAGGTAAAAAAATGATGATTGACTATTTTATTTTTTAATTCTTGTAACATAGCATAATTGAATAATTGGTGATAGTTCAACTTTGGTTTGATTAACTATCACATGTTTATTATTTTTTAAAATTTATTTAGAAGTGCATTATTTCAATGCCATTTAAAATGTTTTGTATGGTTTTATCACTTTTATTTCAGGAAATCAGAAAAATGCTTTTGGAAAAAATCAAATTAAAATGTCGCAAAATTATTAGTTAATTTATTCTCTCAGTGAACATTCAATTGCCAAAATGTTTTTGAAATACTGAAAGACAAATTGATTTTGTTAAATTAAAGATGGTTGAAATCTAAGTGTCATCTATTCTGATCTTAAGAGACAATGCCTTTTCAGTTAGGAGTGTAGAGTCTATTCTCAGAACATATCGCTAATTTCAATGTAAATTTTAGTTTAATCTGAGGTGTGAATTTAATTTCCCATTAAAGCCTGAAATTATACATACAGTTTTCTTATTTGATATAATAGACTCTGTTTGGTTTGATATCAGATTTACTTACTTTTATAATGCTTTTTTTAAGAGACTTCATTTTCTTCATTCATTCTCATGAAACATTTTTTGTCTAAAAAAGATTATTTTATTTTTAGAGTATTGTTGACAGTTCTGATGGCTACTCCCAACACATGGAAAACCAAGATCATATCCTGCATACCACGACTGAAGGTTTGTGTTATTTTTAATTTTTGGTTTTCAAAAGCTTTTTTTAAGTTTTTTTAAAAATCTTTTCTAATTAAAAAAAATTCATAATTAGTTGGTGGCCTGTTAAAGGACAAAGTGATATGTTTTTCTGTTCTACAAAAACCCTTTTTTGTATATTTGAGAAGCCTTCTAGCAGGAGTAACCAATCTCTTGATCTTCGCATATTACCAAGCAGAAAGTATATTAACTCTTTAACCACCACCTCATTTTTAAAAATTTTTTTTTAGGATGATTAGAGTGGGTTTTTAAATGTCTCCCTCCAAAACAAAATTGACATGTTTTTACAATTTTCAAAAATTATACTGATTACGAAATTTAATGGGACAAGTTCTTAGAGCTGACCAAACATTTTCTTTAAGATGTCTATATTTCCCCTGCACATATTCTGTACCCTTATGAATGAGTAACAATCTAGCAAAGACTTTTTTTTCTGATGAATATTATTAGAACAAATATTAATATTTTCAGTTGTTAAGAGTTTCTACTTAAATTTTTTTTTCAATAATTCAAATTATCTCTGAATACAATTGTTTCTATTCCTTTTCATGTTTTACAACTATGTAAAAATTTTGATTGTTTTATGTTTTGCTAGAAGATTACACTTGTCATATTGCTGAAATGGGTTCTTGTGATGCCTCTACTAATGAAGCAGTAACCTCAGTTTTAAGCAATGGATCTATTGAAGCAAATGAAGCCCTAAGTTCATCAAATCATGGATTTACGCACAGTCGCTGTAAGTATTAACTTTTTCAGTTAAGAACAGCTAAATCAGGAAAGTAAATGATAAATAATTTTTTTCTGTGTCGACCTTTTCTCTTCTGTAAGCAGTTTGTCTTCCTACACATCAACTGACATTTTTTATGTACATAAAATTTTTAATGTACTTCTATATAATCTCAAAATGTTTAACAAGTTCTTATATTACGTTATGGATGGTGTTTTCAATATAAATGTAAACAATCTCAAGCTCAATACCTGCTCTAGTTCCGGTTAGAAAGTTTGCAACTGCTTACTACAGCTTATTCTGCGGGGCGATATTTTCAAACGGATAATTTTGTTTTCAATAAAATAAATAAATTAAATAATTTTTGAGCTCAAATCTGCGGTATTTCATACAATATTAATGTTATTAAGTAATTCTGGTGAGTTTGAAGTGAAGAATTGTTTTACTTATATGTAGATATATTGTTAAAAAATGTGACATGGTTGCCAGATTTTGAATAACTCGCTTTTTTGGCAATCCTGATTTGGCCTCTATCCATTTGTTCATTACTGTTTGTTCTTGTTGCAAGCTGTGCACCATCTTACGTTAGTGTTAGCACCTTTAGCATTGTAAACTCAAGTAGTAAGTAATCAAATACCACGTTTGCAAGAATCTCAAAATACAATAATCATGTTGGTGAACCAAATGGCTTTAAAATACACTGGAAACAGTAACCCGGAAGTATAGGCTGTATAGAGCTTGCAGCCTTCCATAGTGTAGAAAACACCATCCATAGAAAGTTCAAAAATATATATGCAGCTTCAAAAATACTTAAAATTTCTTCTTACTATCTTACTTCTTACTTTCTTATACATACTATTATTAAAAGATGAAAAACAGACTGGAAACTGTGGGTTTTTTTAGTTTTGTTTCTCATCTTTATTTATCCATTTTTAGTAGGCAACTTTGTTTTATATTTTAAATCACTTTTGTTTCTTCTCCTTTGAGCCCTTGAAACATGTTGATTGTTTCCAAATTTGTATATTTTTTTGAAGCAAATGAAGTTTTAATCAAGTTATACGCACTATTAGCAACAAGAACACATCTATTAATGGTTATTTTTATTTATTTATTTATTTTTTTGAATACACTTAATGAAAAAGTAACTGAAATATTTTAACCCCTTCTTTCTCGCTCCCGTGAACGTGACAGGCCGAGGTTTCGCCCTCTATTTCTCACTCCCGTGATATTTCCGGGCTGGAGTGTTCGGTAGTAACGCGCCAATAGGAATGGAATTAATTGATTTCTTTTGCCAGGAAAACATTTTATTTCTCATTTTACCCACCAGATGGCAGTGCCAGGATATTTTTAAGGTAATTGTAGAAAAGAGATGAAAACAATAAGAGATGTAGGAAGGTAACTCGGTACTACTGTCCAGATTGTAATGTTGGCCTCTGTATCTCATGCTTTGAAATTTATCACACAAGAAAAAATTACTAATATTTATTTATATTATACGTAAGTTTAATAAAAAAAATTTTAATGTTTAAAGCACTTATTTTTAAAATTTTCCTTGCTTGTTGGAAAACCAACATTAAGTCATAGTAACCCTGAATGTTGGCTTTTCCTAATAATTTATTTTTTTAAAATTTCAAGCTAAAAACAAATTAAAAATGAATAAATATATTGTTCATACATATATTTTTGTATAATTGTCAGGGATAAAAAAAATAAGCACTTTTATGACCGTTTTATTGAAAATTAACCGATTGTTAAAGGGTTAATGTGAGTTTCAATGATTTACTCAAAGTCTGAAATTTTAGCTCACGGTATACCTTTAGCTAATACATTATTTACTACTTATAACTGTAAATATTTTTCTTGATTAAAATAATATCTTTTTGTTAATAGTGGAAGAATTGCAAAGCTGCGCTACTGTTACTAGTGCCACTCATCCTGATTCAACTAGAAGTCCTTTAGGTCTTGCTGAGAATTCTCAACATTATGCCCTCGCTACCACATCCATTTCTGATTCATCTGAATTAGTGCAAGTAGAATATTCAAGACCTAGACGAGATCTTCGTAGTAATCGTCATTGTAAGTACTTTATTTTTGAAATATTTAAAAGCTGAGAGGAATTTTTTTTAAAAGTTTTTATTCAAAGTGAAAAATACCAATTTATAATATATTTAGTTATTACTCACACACATAAAATATTTGTTCATTATTAAAATGTCTGTATCCTTTTCAATATTAAATTGAGCATGATATTATATTAATGAGGAAATTAGGGATATATTTGGTACTTAGATAAATAGTTTTACTTGTAATTTTTTGTTTCTTCAGAAAGTAATGCTACTTAAAAAATGTGAAACAGTAGAGACTGGTTTTTTTTTTTTCCCCCTTTGAAAAGAATTTTGTGGTCATGACCTATTTCTGCTTTCCGATTTCAGCAAAACGATGTGCTGATCGAAAAAGTTTAAAACAGGAGTCCCACAGGTCAGAGAGAACAGGAAAAACCTAGAATTTCCAAGGAATTTTATTTTAATTCTAAAAAGCAGTAAATAGTTAAAGAAAGTTGTAATTTTTTACAAAAAACCTGGAAAATAATTAGTCTTAGAATTGTCAGTATCAGTAATAAGTTACTGAGATTCAAATTAAATAATTCTTATATCTATTTTACAATCATTTTATAAAATTCCATTTTTTAGTGAAATTCTCCATTTCTTTTTCCATGTCTCCATTCTCTTCAAAGTTTTCTGATGAGAAATTGCTTGGTATAGATAAAATATGGTATGGATTTTCATTGAAATTTACCTGATATACCTGGAAAAGCCAGGGAATGTTTTTTCTGAAATTGAGTGGGAACCCTGCTAAAATTATGCTTTTTTCTTATATATTCACTAAAAAGTACCTAATATTTTTTTTAAAGATAGTTAGGTTAAAATTAATTTATGAAGTTATAAAGGTTTCACTCTTCTAAAAAGTATTATAAATCAATTATTTTGGTATTATACAAACTTTTCAATATTTGTTTTCATACATTGACATCCTTTGTGTTGAGAGTGAGTTGATAAAAAAGAAGAGGTTAACTGAAATTTTTTATGAATTAAGAATGTACATACAGTAGAGAACCATCTATCGGGTATTCAGATAACCGGGGAAAATTTTGCTCGGTTTTCCCGCAAACGAATGCCAGAGCCAGGGTGCGTAGCATTTTTAAAAAGTGCTTATTTTTGATTTTCGTTTATTAAAAGCCCTTAAATGTGCTTTTTTCATTGGGTGTTTTTATAAAGTGCTTAATTTTCCCTTTTTCGAAATGATATTTTTCCTTTACCATGTTGATTTTCCCTACGAATTATACAAAAAGACACAGTTCACATTGTTCTATTTAACGTTTTATCATGTTTAATTGCCATTCGTTTCCGTAGCGTAGCGTATGAAAACGCCATTCGTTTTACATGATTCAAAATTTCATGATTTTTGACATTTGTCAAAAATAATGCATAAGGTTTAACAAACAAGTTAAAACAAGATAAAATTGTCAAAAACTTTGCAACCCTGCCTAATTATATTTTTTTAAAGTGCTTAAAAATATTTTTGAGTGCTTGAAAAGTGCTTATTTTTTGTTGAATAATTTGGCTACGCACTCTGAGACCGATTATGAAAAAAAAAAAAAAAACGGCAATTCGACTCATCCTTGAAGTTGAGTAGAGGAAAATGTGAGGAAGTGAAGAATCCCCCCCCCCCCGTTTACCCAGAGAAACGTCATTTCCGTGACCTTGAAGATCTTTAGATGGAGAGGAGGCAGGGATGGGATGAATGTTTTATTTGCTCCTTTAGGCCCTCAATCAAACTCAAAGGAGTGGCATGCTGATTTTCGTTTTCTCTTTGATTTACGAGGGGTTGGGTAAAATGCATTGCACATGCTTATCAGTGAACAGAAGATGAAAGAGAAAAATATATATATCTATTTGACATCGATTAATAAAAATAAAATCTTTTTCTTTTGAATAAATTCTAATTCTTTGGATGTGCGGTATCATTTACAAGTTTTTCTTGATGTGGAATTACATCTGCTTTTGTTAAAAATCGTGTTTTATGAAAAATAAATAAAAGGAGAATTGTTTATTAATTTGAACATACGATTATTTTCTGAAGCAGATTGCAGTTTTGCTTTTCTGATGCCACTACGATCGATTTTTTTCCCCTTCTTTTCGCAATAAATTTCATACTCAATAAATTAATACTTTCGTACTCAATAAATGCCCTGCCAATTATTCCTAAATCAGTGCAGTAACCCACTGCAGTTTTCTAATGTTAAAGTTTGTAGCTGTTATTAATATTTCCGGCTTTGTTGTTAAAATTTCTGGTTTAATGAATCGTTATTGTGTGTTTCAGTATCAGATGCACTAGCTTGGAAGATATTGTCAATTATCATACTTTTTCTTTTCTAGGGTGTGAAGATTGTAATGCATTTTATGAAAAGGAATGCCCACAACACAGAATTCAATTAATATTTGACAAGCCAGTCTTGAGTAGGGCCTGGGCTAGTTTGCCTGCTACATATTTGTATGTGAACAAAATAGCTATGAATGAAGAAGGTGATCCAGGTGGATATTTTTATTCCTTAGATCTTTAAAATATTTTATAATAAAGTATGCAAATGTGCTTCAGATCAGAAATTTCTCTTTGAATTTTCAGTGTATGGAGTATTTGCGAAAAAGACAATACCTAAAAGGACACAGTTTGGTCCAATTGAGGGTGTACTTGTTAAAAGAGAAGAACTTCCTACCAACAATTTCCTATTACTGGTGAGATACTTTAAAAGTCCTAGACTTTTTTTCTTCTTTGTTTTGTTAAACCTAGTTAATAGATTGCTCTCGGAATAGCATTATAAATCTGATAATTTTGAATGAAAGGTTGATGGTATTAATGACAGCTAAAAGAATTCTGTAATTTTGAACTAACTTGCAATTTGAGGTAAAATTAGCTGCAGTATGAAGTACCTAGATTTTTGTACCATGATTAAATTTATAAATAGCATGATTAAAAATTATTTAAAAAGTATTAGTGAAATTAGCACCTATTGAAATGGCATACTGTTTAATCATTATGAAACTCAATTTTTTAAACCTTGTATCAGTATTTTCCTCCATGCTTTTAATTCTATGTTCTTATTGTTTTGAATGTTTAAAAAAAATCAATTAAGCTGATATTTAGATAAATGTTTTTATTTTTTGTCTACTTGAAGCTTTTAGTTATGTGCAAATCATTATAGAATCCCAGAGCACATTATAAGAAACTTGCTTTTTAACGAGCTAATTTAATTCTCATCTTCTGCAGTTTATTACATTTCAACTTTCATTCTTCAACGGCATTAACTAAGAGTACAAATTTTATTTGTTAATTTATTTTTCAGATAGAGCATGAAGAAGGAATGGCATTGCTTTTGGACACTTCTGATGAATCCATGAGTAATTGGATGAGGTTTGTCCGACCCGCAGAGACGCACAAAGAACAAAATTTAGTTCTTGTTCAACATGGTCATTCCCTTTATTTCAACACCACTCGAGCCATTAATCCTAAAGCAGAATTAAAAGTTTGGTATTCTCAAACATATGCTGAAAAGTGGGGTCTGCCAATTTTGGAACCAAATGAAGATGAAAAGAAAGGTAATACCTTGATTTAAGTTATCTGCACACTTCTAGATAATTTGTAATGGGCTTTTATATGTCTGCTAAAATTTTGTTTACTAAATGTAATTGATAAACACATTCCATTTCATAACAATCTTGAGTTTAAAATCTCGGGAATGGGTTAATTGCATTATAATAATTTTGGATGCAAAATGAGCTGTTTTCACTTATTTTTAAATGGAAATTATTAAAGTTTGAAAGTGATTTATGGAGACATGTTAAGTGAATAAATATTGGGTATCTAAAAAAAAATCTAGCAACTGATTTTTAAGGGAACAGTGCACATCATAAGACATGAAAATTGTTTAGCTCCCCATTACCAAAAATGTCATGAAAAAGTGGTTGCTGAAGTTGAAAATCTGAATGAAAATATGAGTTAATCCATGTGAGAAATTTTATTGGGAATCATGTTCAGTGCAAAATAAATAAATGAAACACCCTAAATATAACTTTTGATCTAATGGTTTGATGGGGTTACCTCCAATATGCTTATTATTTAGTGTAGACTATATTGAAAGTTACAAAATCAGTCATAAAAATGTACTTTAAGGATTGTGAAAGGATCTCTTTTAATAAGGATCTCTTTTTAAGGATTGTGATTTCTGATTCTTCCTCCAAAAAATAGGGCTGATTTGACTTCTAGCCTGATTTAGAGTTGTCTTTGTTTGACAATCCTTGTCTGTAGCAGGCTAGTAGAAATTAAGGTTAAAAAAAAACATGTTTTGGTTCTCATTATGTCTTATTGTGACATCAAGACTTTTATAAACATAGTTGAAAAAAATCCTTTAATTTAATTGTAGTTTAGAAGTGTTTTGTTTTATTTTATTTATTCTTTTGTAAATAAAACTTTAGTAATTTGCAATTTTTACTTCACTTTTATGTGGCATACTCAGTGTTTTCATTACAGAAAAAAAAATGGGATAGAATTTCTCACCCTTTCTCAAAAACAGGGTGAGATTTCAAAAAGTAAAATTTAAAAAAAAAACACGAGTAGACTTGGAAAAAAATTATTTCTTTAATTATAATACATTTTTAACATCTTCTAATTGAATATTTTTGCTGCATCATCATAAGGAAAATGTTCTATATCTACTTTTTCATCAGTTATTATATTTATTTGGTGAAAATATCCGTATTTGTTTCGTTTTGACAGTTTCTACCGACATTTGTTTCATTTTAATTTGTCTGTTACTGAGTAGAAGATGTCGCCTTAACAAGATATTTGTCCATCTTACATTTATGCACAAAAAAATGTAAGCGCCTTACATGAAGAAACCTTACCTACGGTGAACTCGTGGTTGCAGAGAAATGTGTTCTGAAAGCGGTTTGGGGGGGTTCTGCTGTTCGCACCGGTTCTGAACAATGCTGGTAAATAGGGAAGCTAGATAACAAGGACCAATGTTCAAAATAATGAAAGATCAAGGAAGAAAAGTGAAACAGATTCTATCCAAAATGGCAAAAGACGAAATTTTTTCCAAAATTTACGCATTTTGAAATTGATTAATAGAGTGTGCAAACTTCTCACGTTAATAATTTTTTATTGCGTGAAAAGAACAAAAATATGCGAGATTCTCGCGCTGTAGTGAAAACACTGCATACTTATTTATAAATAGCTGAGTAAAATAAAAGTTTAAGTGTTTTTTTTTCTCTCTGAGTCAGTTTTCAGGCTTTTTATATCTTGATAATGATAATCCATGATACCTTATAACTAAAAGTAGATGTAATTTTTATATGATTTATCTTCACAAAAGAGTTATTACGTTAACTACAAGAATTTGTATAGGATCTTCCTTCACGTGTTGTATTAAAGAAAGATATAGACTATTATTTTAAGATGATAATATATTAAAGATGACAATATATTATTTTAAGATGATATAAAGTGAAATATATATCTTATCCTTTGTGTGTATGTAAGCCTGACCATTTTTTGTACATAAATTTTGCTGTTGACTCGTAAGTATACTTTAGAGAATTATTTGAATTAGACTTATTTTAATCTAGTGTTATTAAAAAATTTTGTTATTAAAAAATTTATCGATAAATTATTTTTATTACTTTATTAGCACTTCAAGAGCAAGAGAATGCTTGGCCCTGTTTTGAGTGCAATCAACGATTTGCTACATCAGAAGATCTCCAAAAGCATTTAAATCAGCATGATGAAGAAAATGAGACTTCAGGTGGAGCACGTCCTAGAACCAAAGCTAAAGCAAAATCTAAATTTACCAAAAGAGGAAATTTAACACGTCTGAGAGTAAGACATTTTCAAGACTTCATTTAACACTCATCTCTGTGTCCATATGTCTTATGTTATAAATTAATTTTTTTAGGGAGAAAATGTAAATACAAGCATTGAAAGCTCTTTAGTGAGAAAAGCTAGAGGTCGACCTCCCAAAAAATATAAAGTACATATTATTTTATTTGCCTTTTTCTTGAGTGTAATTTTTTTTGTTGTTAAAATTAATTTCTATTAAAAGATAGTAGAAAGTTCCATCAGGTTTGCTACGCTACCTGGAGAACCAGAAAAAGGTAAGGAATTTGGAAATTGTCCAAAAACAGAGATTAACAGTTTTGAGTCAAAATCTGGAAATGTCAGGGAATTTGATTTGGCAATCGCGAAGTGTGCGATCTTGGAGGCAACATTTACCATAGAACACTTTTCCAACATTATCGGTTGCTAGAATTTAGAACAGATAGAAGGGTGAATGTGTTTCAGATTGACTAATCTTATTTTTGATTTAGAAATTTATTATGATAAATAATTTTTAATTTCTTACAAATTAATGCTTTTTTATTGTTTTATTTGCTTAATTACAATTAATTAAACTTGCTATTTGTTAAGAACTCACAAGAAGCACTTGGATTGCGGTTCCACATGGAAATTATAATTCAATACTATATCCTGGGGACAATCCAGGTGCTTTTTAGTGCCCATTTTTGTAAAAAATTTAAATTATTTTTCTCCAAATTGTTTTCATTAATAAAGAACATTCAGTTTAGCATTCACTATTTTTCATTCATTCTTTTTTTTTTTATAAATCCCTTTATTTTTTCACAACTTTTTCTTGTTTTTCAAATTAATTCCTATATACTTATAAACGATATTGTGATATGCAAACTTGAAATTTGAGCTATCAATTTTTCTAAACATTCGATTTGTGATGATTCTATCATAACTTTACGTTGCTTGATAATAGTTTATTATCCGCATGTATTTGTAATTTTTTTTTGTCTCCTTTAACATGGTTTTTTCTGATTCAATATTTTTAATGCAAAGTTATTGTATTTTGAGTTATAACTTTTTTACGTTTTCAATTCGTGACAATTCTATAATAATTTCAATTCATTTGATGGCAGTTCTTTCGCCACTTTTCACATGATGTCTTAAATCATTCTTTTTTTTTTTTTTGTCTTCTCTGTGTGTTTTTTTTTTTTCTTTTTAAATTCTGTTATTATTCCAATATGATATTACAACAATACTTTACTAATGAATTTTTGGCACCTTTGATTCGTAACGATTCCATCGTAAATGTCCATAGATTTCCAATCCTTTTTTGGCAGATCGATTCAAATTCAAATGTTTTTGATAAGGTGCTATTACGAAGTAAAATTTTGAATTATCACTTTCTGGCGCATTCGATTTCTGACGATTGCATTGTAATTTCATGTCGTTTGATGATAATTTTCCGAAACTGTAATTTTTTTCGGCCTTTTAAATGTGGTTTTTAAAATTCGAATATTTTAAATATGATGCTATTACAATGTGCAAATTTCAATTAGCATTCGAAGTTGACACGTTCGATTTGCGAGGATTCAATCTTAACGTCCTGATCGGTGATAGTTTTTTCCCGACGATTTTCACATAGTTTTCCAAGTTTTTATTTTTCATAATGACTTTTGAATTAGAAATATCAATCTTTTATGCGTTCAAATCGAGACAATTCCATCGTAACTTCATGTTATCGAGTGTTAATCATTTTGGCATTTTCCTCAAAGTATAAAGTTTTCCGAAATCACTATAGTTCTAATATTTCATTATGACATGCGTATTTTTAAGAGTTTTAATGTGCTTGTTTCGTGACTATGCTGTCATAAAAAATGCCGTTTCTTGTCATTTTTTTAGAGAATCCTTCGAACGATTTTGTGCAATCATTTTTATAAAGTGAAATTTCTTGAAGGGGTGGTTTATAAAAATTTTAATTTTGTGAAAGAGCTGTTTTTATAAATTTGAATTTTGTAAATAGGTCGTTTTTTTTGGAATTTGAATCTTGTGAAGAGGCCGCAAGCGGTCCAATTTCGATCTGAATCGAATTTTTTATTTTTTATTACAATTTTCGAATTAGACCTATCACTCTTTGATGCATTCAAATCGAAACGATTCCAGCAGGCTTGAAATGTCTCTTAATAAATGATTCACAGGTTATATATAATTTCATTAATATATATGTAAAATTGTAATTTTAAAAAAAAAATTCTGTTATTTAATCAAACACTTACCTTCATTTTTTATTAATTTAAAACATATCGAGTGTTAAATTTCCAATCCATTTTAAAGGTTTTTTTTTTTTTACTTACCAGGTTTTTGTAAAAACCTGGAAATGGCTCTACTAATTACTAGTTTTTTGTTAATATAATTATAATAATAAAAATATTTTTTGAAAATTTTTCAGATACCTGCCAAACAGGAAGACTATAAATGTGATATCTGCTACAAAAGCTTTCCTCGAAATTATAGTCTACAACGACATCTGATCATGCATACGGGTGAAAAGAAATACAAATGTCCTATTTGCGACATAAAGTTTAGTCATGTGTATAATCGCAATAGGTGAATACTATTTTACTTTAATTTTAATCCATTTTGTTGTAGCTTAGTTAATTATTATTTCCTTATTAAATAAATACTGTATAGGCTTGATATGACGGGTATGGTATATTATGAGAAGCTACAACAAATTTCCCACTAATTGTCAAAATGCTAATTTTAAAAACACAAGAACTGTATGTTTTTTGCTAATAAAAAGTTGCTAGTCTTCCAATGTTATGTCAAAACTACTTATAGGAAATCTATTTTTCTTCTGTTTAAGTAAATAATATTTTGAAAATGGAAGGTATTTGTTTTTCTGGCATTAATACGGAAAACCAAACATTTATTATTTTAACTCCTTATCTTCATGAAGGACCAATGGCTAAATTATTTTCTTTCTAAGAAAAGAAAAGCTCTTCAACTCTTTTTAGAAATTCTGTCATACATTTCAAAATAATGCATCTTATTTCCCACATATTTATCAATGATATTAAAAGTTTTTGAAGCACATCATTTTATTTTTTTGCTAAAGCTCAATACAATTTGGAAACTTGTTGTTCTAACATTTCTGTCCTAGACATTTCTGATTCGATTAAATACAAAGCTACATAATTCAGTCTACAATTTAAGCAAAAGTAGTCTATTCTAGATCTGTATTGTAAATCAAAATAGTTTTAAAATAAGAAAAAGAAAGAAATATATCAATTCTATTTTTTAGCCTGTTTTAATCATTTTATGTAAATGACAGTGCATTTAATTATTTGAACGAGTCTTTGTTAGTCTGATTTATTACGTTTGTAATGCTTAGCCTTGTTTAAGTGAAATTTTAACCTCTCTGTAACAGACTATTATGTAAAATTTGATAACAATTTAGTTTTAATCGTAAAAAAATCGTAATTGTTCTTTACAAATATTTCTATATCTTATTTTTACTCTTCCAAAATTTGATATATTTAATAAGTTATTTGTTTGCTTTAGTAAATGTATTTAACTTAAGTAATTATATATTTTGATAAATTTAATTTATTTAATACATAGCAGTATTGTTAACTCATTTAAAATATGTCCTCTAGAGTGATTTAATAAAATGAGTACTTTAGATAAAAATGTTACAGTATTGTTGACTCATTTTAGGCATGTCCGCCGGCATAAAAGAGATGATGAACAATTACCAGCTCCAAAACCTACCAAGTCATTGTTTAAAAAGAAGCAAGGTGCAGAATGGATGTGTACTCATTGTGGACTTACTTTTGATAATTCTAATGTACTTAATCTTCACACTCTAACTCATGCTGCTGAAGATGTAGCTTTCAACGAAGAGCAACAATTTCTTAATAATGCCTCCTTGGAAAATGGAGTTGAAGGTGGTGAAGAAAAAATATTGGGAATCGATGAGATGCATAAATGCCCTGAATGTACTCAGGTATGTTGTATGCTGTGCGTAAATTTTCAGGCTTATGGACAAAACATTTCAAAAATAAGTGAATAAATGATAAAAGCTGGAATTGTTAATATTTTTCAAAGGTAAAAAATTTTTTTAGAATATTAAATTGTTGTTATAATGAAAATATTTTGAAAATGAACAAAATATTTTGTATACATCGAGAAAGGAACAGCTAGAATTAATTTTCATAATTTTGTCTTTGTATATTTATGCATACTTTAGGAAGAGGAATTAGCATTTAATAATTAATTTAGAGTGATCACAGAGCTTCTTTCTGCGAAATATTATAAATATCTGGATAATTTTCCTCAAGTAATAATTTATTTATTTATTTTTACTTATAAAAAATTTTTTTAGTATTATTGTAACAAAATTTTTAATATAAACTAATTCTACTTCACATTTTTTTTCTATTTATAAGAGTGTTAATTTTTAATTACTTTCTACCTTTGTATTAAATTAATTTTCTTATCCTGGTTTTACATTCTGGTAAAAATCAATTTTATGATGCTACAAGAAGCTATACCAGTGATTACATACTCTTTTCTTTTTCGTTCTGCATTAGATTTAACTTAAAATACATAAAATTTTATCATTTGTCGTACATTATATTGCAGTATAACTGCTTTTGGCTTTTTAT
This sequence comes from Parasteatoda tepidariorum, assembly GCF_982258835.1. Taxonomy (NCBI): domain Eukaryota; kingdom Metazoa; phylum Arthropoda; class Arachnida; order Araneae; family Theridiidae; genus Parasteatoda; species Parasteatoda tepidariorum. The sequence goes on from NC_141762.1 coordinate 28,919,883, forward strand.
TAATCTCATTTAATCAGGATTACATTTGGAATAATCAAAATTAGTTAAGTTAGAATCTGGGTTCTTGTAATGCTGTTTTTTATTCTTGAAATTTTTTTACTAATTTTTCTTAAATGCCTTTTCAATGTTTTTAATTTTTAATATAGGAGTTCACCAATCGGAAAGATCTGATTGAACATGCCAGCGTCCATGGCAAAATTGGAAAACAACGATGTTTTCGAGGATTTATAAATCCACTTAAACCATTTAAGTGCAATCTATGCTATAAATCATTTGCCTCAGATGAAAGACTCATACGACATTACCTAGTTCATGGTAGTGAGGATTCTAAACCCCTACAGTGTGACATCTGCTATAAACGTTTTCTGAATAACTCTGCTTTAGCATGCCATATCAAAGTGCATAGGTAAAGTGATTAAATATTTTGTTTTCATTTGCATTCTAAATTTTTTAACTATGGGAAAGTTCTTTGACAATAGTGTAAACAATTGTTGACTGCTGATTTTTCGAGCTATTTCATTCATAGTTTTCATGCAAGATCACCATTGTTTTAATAATTATTCTTTTCTTTAACTTTCAACTAATTCTAGCAGAAAATCAAATTACAAATAGAAAAAAAATCAAATTTGATATATTTTATAAATAATATTTGACTTATGGGCTATTGATTCGCCAAAATTACATTAATAAGATTCTTAATGTATATTTTTGGTAGATTTTGAGAAAGTTGTAATAAAAAAATACAATTATAATTCATTGGAAAATATTTTCCATTATGAATATGAAATAGTGTAATAAGAAAGTCACTACACTCTTTTGTTTGAGATTCAAACTGATTGAACTTAGTTAGAACCTCTTTGAGTATGGCAATTGTTGCAACTATTTTAACAACTCGGTTCACGCTTCATTAATTCTGTGTCACAAAATTATCCCCGATTCATAATTAACTGCCTCAAATATAAATGAAAGTTTTGGGGCAATTTAATGTTAAAATAAATTTTCAAAGTGTTCCTAACGTTTTCGGATTAAATCGTCACAATTTCCATAAAAGTGGTGTATGTTTTTGTGTATGAAACTGTTATCTAATGGAAATTACTGAAATGTGCAAAGTACCTGTCTGAAAACAGTACTGTAGAATTACCTGACGTAAAATGTTCAACATTGGGAAAATAATATATCATTATAATTTTGCCATAAGTTCTTTAAATGGAAATTTTTGGTTCAGCTTCAAAATCATTTGATTCAAGATTCATATTAATGCATAGTAGATCTTAAAAGTCTTGGAATTGGGCTATAGTTATATTTATGTAAATTTTCTAGAGGGATTCTTTTAATTTATTGGACTATTATATCTCCAAAGATTCTGCCTTATTTTAGCTTAGCTAAAATAATTTTTTCCTAAACTTTGCTCATAAAATTGTATACATTTATTGTATTGTTGAAAAAAAATTTATACGTTTATTGTATTTTTTTTCAGTGAAGAGAGAAAATTTTATGAGTGTCCTATTTGCAAAGCTGAATTTGATCAAATTGTTGCTTTGAAAGAACATGTCCATGTGCACTGTGAAAATGGTGTCTACAATTGTCCAAGTTGCCACAAAGTAAGTAACAATTTCTTTTCTTACGGTTGTTTAAATAGGCTCTAATGGGGTTCACAAGATTCAGTCTTTTCATCTTATCTTGAATGCTAGATAATAGGGAATTCTAATATTCAAGCTTGTCCTAGTGAATCCTAATATCTGAGCTCTAAGTTTGTTCGTAGGATTTTTTTTTTTTTAAACCTTGTTTTTTTTCTGTTTTTTTTTTCTTTTTCAAAACCAGTTTTTTTTTCAATCTCTTTTCGAACTGCATTTTAATTGAAAGTTACTAACTTTATGAAGAATAATTAATATTCTAATATTAATTGCTATTTCATATAAAAACAATTTAAATAAACACTACTAATAACTGATTTGATAAAATAACTGCTATAAGAAATCAAACTAAATTTAATCTATTTTATGTTCATTTAAAATATCTGCATTAAAAAGATAACACTAAAAAAATACAATATTTTGCAACAAAATAGTTGAGAGTAAAATTAAAGGTGCAGAACCAATCCAAAAGGGGGGAAAAAAATGTATTTAACATCAATTGCCAAAGCTTTTACTGTAAGAATCATTAAAATTTTGTTGAATGCATTAATATAAAATTTATAATGTCATATTTTTCACTTTTTGAAGGCAGAAGAATTATATTTCAACGAATTTGATTTGCGATATTTAATTATCATCACATTAATTTAACATTCTAACTGATGGAGCTCAACTTTAATATGTAATTTTGCTTATTCTCTCTTTCTTTGTGATAAGTAAAATCTGGTAAATCTTGAGTAATTCATCTCGTTGATGGCAGAGAGTATCTGGTCGCATTGAATCATTCTGACTAATTTGATATTCAAGATGTTCTACAATATTGAAAGATTGATTTTTTGCATAAACAAATCTGGCAACCTGTTTGTTGAATATGTGCTGTTGGCCTGATGTTGATTTCTAGAATAAATTTTTTTTTCAAATTAAATTTTTTTTTAATTAAACTTTTTTCATTTCTTTTCCTTTTTGAGGTTTGATTTCATTCATAATCTCTTTGTTATTAGTTAAATCCATAGAGTTTGAATTACAATTCAAAAGTGATACACCTTCTGAAATAAACATAATTTTATGAGTATGTAAAAAAGATTTGATTATTTGCACATATTTTTGATTTTTAAAGATCTTTCTAAAATTTATTGATTTCGGAATCTACGTCCTGATATTCTTCAGAATTTTCTGATTTCAATTTAACTTTCTTTTTTAACTTAAATAGAAGAATTATAATTTGTTATTATATTATAACAAATAATAGTTGTATAACTTTCAACCAAGTGGCAACAACAAATTTTATTTTAAATAAAAGCTTATCAGTGGAATAATATAATTACAAGTTAAGATTATTATTGAGATATTTTTGTTCATCATATATAATACTTGTGATGTAATTTTTTGTAATGTTAATGATAATTAATTTATTTAACAAGCAAAAATATTGTTAAAACTCTCAATGAAAACTTCTGCATGTTACTAGATGTTTCTTCATTCTGGTAATTTGAACTTTCATTTCTTAATTGCAGGTTTTGCATTCAGCTGTATATTCTATTATTTTTAATTTTTTTATCTCTTCGAAATTTAACCTTATACCAGTGCTATACATTTTGCCCTCAATTAACTTGACTTTATATTGAATTAACAATTATTTGAGTGAAGCAAGATTGTTTTTGAAATGAATTGATTTGTTTTGATAAAAGTGGAACTTTTTAATTTGCATGAAACAGTTTAGGAATAAATTTTTTATTGGTTCTTAAAATAGAAGTTAAAATTATGTACATAAAATCTAAGATTTGTATTTTTGTAAAATTTAGTTAGTTTATTTTTAGGTAAGGTAATAAGTGGGATAACTTATGAAATGAGTTGTTTTGATATGTATAAAAGTTTTTTTTTAATTAAATAATTTAGGAAAAAAATTAAAGTTAGATTATTATATAGGGAAAAAACCCTAATTAGTTTAAAAAATGTTAAAACCATTTGGTTTGAAACCATGCCAACCTTGTTAAAAGCTCAATATTTTTCATTAAGTATTTTCATTATTTTAGGTTTTTGAAGAATATAATCAAGTTCGGAAGCATATAAGGGCATTCCATTCTGAGCGGAGATATCCTTGCGACAAATGTGAAAAGATATTCCCTCGTCCTGATAAGCTCAAGTTGCATATGTTGAGACATTCAGATCATAGGGAATTCTTGTGTTCCAGTTGTGGAAAACAGTTCAAAAGGAAAGACAAGCTAAAAGAGCATATGAAACGAATGCATGCTCCTGATCGTGAAGCTAAAGTGAATGCCAAAAATTCAAAATCATCAGGCTCAAAAAAATTTGTTCCAAAGGTAATATTCTTACATAATAATAGGTCAGTTCCAGAGCACAGAGCTTTTGGATGGTTAATATTTTGAAGTTTAATGGTTAATATTTTGATTGATGCAATTCATAATCAAGTTACGTCATTATTCTTTGTTTAATTATAATTCTTTTATCAATGTTTTAAATATTTCTACTAGAATATTAAACTAAAGTTAAAAAGTAAAAATCTTAAAGAATTATAAAATACCAGTCATTATTCTTATAAACTTAGGAAGCATTTCTATTGACTGTGATTTGATCATTCTATTTAAAACACTCTGATCAAATTCTTAATTCCTAAATTTCTATTTTAAATGAATTATTATTTTGATGAAAAGGTGACATAAAATTATAATCAATTCAACATTGTCAGTGCAGCAAATGTTTGTACTTAAATGAAAAGTTTGCTTTCAAAACATAACCCCCTCTTCTCTTAAGATGAAAACTGCTTAAACTTCACCGTTTGTTTTTGAATGACATTATCAGAATAGCTTGGAGTAGGCTCCAAAAGCTCTGTGTCTTGGAAATGACTCATTATTCCAATTTTTTTTCAATATATATTGTTTGTGAAATAGTTGCCTTTAAACTAAATAATTATTTTTTGAATGCTTATTTGACACTCCGATCTTTTTAAAATACTAATTATATTTTATAATTAATACTTAATTTACGTAACGTTAATAAAGCAAATTTTTATCTTTAATAGTTATTTTTGTAATGTTAATTCTTCAGTCAAATCTATATACATGTTTCTTATCCATTTTTTTCTTTTTGATGTTAAATCACTTTTTACATTGTAACTAGCATTTTTGTTTATAAACTAATCACTCAAAGATTAGTATAAATATCTTCATAATGAATTGTGTTTTGGCACTTTTTTAGTTCCATAAATCAAAATACATTAAAAACCTGATGAACTGATGCCCTGTCATACAATATTTTGTTATCTAACATTATCTAACAAAAACATTCTGTCACACATTTCATCATCATTACAGCTGTAACCACTTGCTGTTGTGAATACGACAGCTGTTGATGCTCAATTACTGTTGTGGATGACGATAGTTGTTAGCTAATTACTATTGTGTGTTTTTTATTTTAATTTTATTGTTGTTATAATACAGCAATTTGAGGTTTATTTGCTGTTAGAAAACAGCACTTTAACCTTGGAAATGCCCTATTTAAAAAAAAAAAAATTACAGTTAAAATATGTTCGTCTTTATTATTGTGAAATCTCCTTTAAATTGCGTTTATTTCTATTTTTCATTAATTTGATCTGAATTTATGCATTTTTTCTTTCTTCTGTCATCTATTATCATTTTAAGATCTATTAAACATTTATAATTTTTTCTTTACTTTTTGTATTAAATCACATTTTTATTGATTAAAACAATATTTTTATTAAGGTATCTCCCACGGATTACCACCGATTCATATATAAATGTCATACATGCTTACTTGGTTTTAAAAGAAGAGGTATGCTTGTGAACCATCTTGCTAAGAGACATCCTGATATCAGGCCAGAATCAGTGCCAGAACTCAACCTTCCTATCTTAAAAACCACTCGTGATTATTACTGCCAGTATTGTGAAAAAGTTTATAAATCAAGCTCAAAACGTAAAGCTCACATATTGAAAAATCATCCAGGCTCTGAACTTCCAATGAGCAACAGAAGAAAGGTAAATATTTCTAATTGATTAAATTTTAAATTAAGTTAGTTAATTCTATTTAGTCAAGCGTATCTGTAGTTTTAATTATTGCTAACATTTTATAAACTGTTTGTGAAACCATTGTGAAAAGTTTTTTTTGTGGTTCTTGTTGATAGACTCAATGATTTCAGGAGTTTTATATATCTCAGGTTCTTGATTATTATGTTCAATATACAATTATATATTTTTATTAAAAAAAAAACAAGTCCAGATGTCTGCGTCTAAAGCCACATTGCTCCCTTTTCTCAATTCATATCAATATTCTATATGCATCTCTCCATAATGATTCCTAACAAGATATTTTTCTTTTCTTTTTAAACCTTTCCCTCCCCCACAATATAACGAACTCGTATCAATCTCCCACTAGCCTTTAAGACGAGGGTCGCTCATATGTGCAGAAATATAATCAGAGTTCTGACACTGTTGTTTTCATATTTAAAATTAGAAGTAATAAAATGAATACTGTTATGTTCTAATATTACTAGTAATTATAATTGCCTTTAATCCATTTTAAAACAGTTTGAAAAGGGAGCAATTTTTTACAGCAATTATTCTAGCCTGGTAAAAAAAAATTTCATTTTTTTTTAATGACTGGCATGTAAGTAGTTTACTTAAACTTGTGTTTTTTCTTAATGAAGGGAGGTGTACCAGAGATTCCTGGAATGCCAAATCCAACATTCTCCCAAACAGTGGGAAGCATCACAACTCACCCCCATCACTGCAACTGGTGCCACAAACAGTATGCTAGCAAAGCCAAGTTACTGCAGCATCAACGGAAAAAACATGTGGATATGCTAACGATGAGCTATGTTGCCAACAATACTAAAGTTAGTACCAAATATTTTTACATTTAATTCTTTTTATAAATTACAAGTTTTCACTCATTAAAATGTTTTTTTTTTTACATATGGGTCATGCTTGTGAATTTAGTTGAAAATGATAACCTCCAGAAATGATACATAATGAGATTGTGTGTTGTACTTGGGTATACTGAAATGAGAAAGGTTTATTTATGTACCAATATTACTATGACAAATTAATAATTATACAATTATTATATTTTTGTTATGTAAAACAAGTTGTGTTATTCGTGTAAAAACATCCTGCATCAGGCTGAAAGATATTATTTTTTCATTGTTTTATGTCACTTTATCTTATAAATTCTTTCTAAAAACTCCAAAAAAAATTTTTAAGTTACCTCAAGAATTTGAGTCATTCTGTGAATAGAAGATATTATCCAGAAGCACATTTTTGAAATGAAAATAACTTTTTTTTTATTATGAGTTTTTTAATGTTGCTCTGTAGCACTTTTTATGAAAGAGTTGTTTTTCAAACATATGTTTTTGAAGGATCAGTATTGGGTTGAATTGTGAGTTTCTTCTAAATTGATTGATTCTTCTGCTAATTTGCAGATTTTCCCGAATTTCCAGACTGTTGATTTGGGGTGTTCTGCAAATCAGTAATTCAAAATTTTATTACTTATGCAAAATCTCATTTATTCTACCAGCACCTTTTTTTTTCTCTCTCTCTCTTAAAGGTCTTATCCATGTGCGATAATAACTGTTTTTACGCAGATTTGTTAGCGACAAACTCAACTTCGAAAGCGCAAGATTGAAAAAAAAAAAAATATTAAAAACTTCGGCTAAAATCAATGAATTTCTGAGGCAAGCACTTAAGTATAAATTTGTAATCTATAAATTAATTCAGAAATGGCGAACATTTAAAAGGTCGCTTGCTAGAAAAAAAATGGTGTTATATCACATTTTTTTAAACTATATATACTTTATACTTTTTCTATACTTTATATTTTAATGAGTAGCAATTTTGTTGCTAATTTTGATTTGTGACAGTAGTATTACTCAATCAATGTGATATATTTGCTACCTCTTTTTATTTGGCTACAACTAGATTGAACCAACTTTTAATATGATATTTCGACATGAAATTTTCAAATTGTTTGATGCATTTCAGTAATCATTTTTCAATGTGCTCGATACCATCACTAATAGTTTTTTTTTTCTTTTGTCATTAATGCAATAAATTTTTCTAAATTCTGAGATTTTTATGATATACAAACTTCAATCGAGCATTTGATTTTTCACTTTTTAATGTGCTCAATGTGCATAAATACCAGCGTAAATCCATGCGTCATTTCATTCGTTTTATCGATTATTATTGCTATAAATTTTCTCAATGTTTTTTTCTCTCTAAATCCCTATGTTGTTTATACATTTATTGTTATATACATGCAAAATTCAAATCACACATTTTAAAGTCACTTTTTGCCACACAGCAAATTTTATAAAATAAGAGCTTTAACACTAAAATGCTCAATTTTGAGAAGATAAAACAAAAAAAGCTCCAATTTAAGCAAAGAGGGTTTATTCAGGACCCTAAATGTAAGGAAGCTAAAACATTTTGATGCAGATGTATATTTGTTGTAAGTAGGGTGATTATCATCATTTTTACAACACTTTACAAATAATAGGTTCATGAACCAAAACTACTGTTAGCATAATGACAAAATAGAAATAGCATTCAATCAATGACCTGAAGTTCATTTTGTTATTCTGGTTTAAAAGGCAAGCATTTTATTGCCATCATAATAGAACAATATGTTGCAGGTGGAACCAGTTTGTGATCAAAGCACTCAGGTGACTGGACAGATAGTGATAGAAAGTGTCTCTTCGGGATTGTCACATGAAGCTGCTGCTGTACTTATTGATGCTACAAAGCGAAAAATACATTATATTGATAAAGATTCTTTGGTGGTATGGCATTATGTATATATATTAGCTTTTGCTTATGACAAGCATTAATCAACTAAATTTTAATTATAAAATTTAAAAAATATACGAGAGAAAAATTGTGGTTACATAAAAATGTTTAATACAGGATTATATTAGTTTTCAAACTTCTGTATTTGCCATTTTATTATATACAAATGGTGTCATTAGATCATTATGCACTACAGCTTGCGCTTATTGTTATTTAGTGTTTTTCAACTATGCCTAATATCAAATGAATTGTCCAAGCTAAATAATTTTATTTTTCTATTTATAAAGTACTTCATATCAAAGGAATTTAAATTATAAATGCAGAAATTTTAACGATGGCAAAAATTTTTGCAATTTTATTATATGCAAATGAAGTTATGTCACTTGGGACAATTTTTTCTTTTGTTTATGTAAGGTTCAATCTTGTGCCATTAGATAATTATGCACTATAGCTTGCAACTTATTGTTATTTAGTATTTTTTTCAACTATGCCAAATACCAAATAATTTTTCCAAGGTTAATAATAAAGTTAATGCTAAAGGAATTAAAAGCAAAAATTTTGATAAATCTGTAAAATATTATTTAATTTTATTAACACAATTAATAATGAAATTACTGATCGGCAGCTGAATATTATTTAGCCAAATACTGAAATTGTTTTGAACTAGCCTGAATCATTCTTTGATGCATCCTGGGCAATGTTGTAATTAACACCATAGGAGCCAAAGAATTGTTTTCAATTTTGAAATAGAAAGTAAAATTGACTTAAATATTGCTTTGAAATTGCAAGTTAAATTATTGTATGGCAATTTTCAGTCATTATATGAAGGTTTTCTATGACTATCTTTCTCAGATTTAATTTTAACATATGTAAATATAGATTACCAAAAATTTATTTTCGTCTTACATTTCAAGTTTTCTAAATTTCTTGTCACCCTTGTTTTTATTTTTTTTTTTGGTTTTACCATTTTTATCATTAATTTGTGTTTTTAATAATCTATCATATGTCGAGGAGGAAAAAATGCTTAAAACTCTCAATATGCCTGATTTTCATTTAGAAAAAAAAATTATGCACTTTGTATTCCTTACAATTTTTCTAAGTTGGCTGTATAATATAATAAAGTTGTGCTCATTTTGTTAGAAATAAAGCCTTGGTTTTGTGTCCCATCACTTGAAAGTAATTAAAAACAATTCAATCTAGTAGCAGAATATAAAAATCGTAAAGGAGAACTGAGAAAGTTATGTAGCAAATTTTTTTTGCTCTATTTACAATTTCACCTTAAAAATATTTTCCTTAAAAAATAGTATTCATAACTGCAAAATTATTTTCGTATGATCTGAAAAAAGATGTTTATAATTTTTGGTAAATTGATAAATGATGATGTAAAGTAATGGAATAATTTATTAAAACTTTAAAATCCTGAAATTTTTTTAACAACCTCTTTTATCATATGGTTTCAATATTCTCTTAATAAATATGCCATTTATTAACTATAATAAAATTATAAAACTATGAAATGTTTATAGGTCTCTTCACATCCTGATGGTATACCCACAGCTGATCTCTTGACTCAAGCCATGTCCGAGTTGACCCACAGCATCGCTGAATATCGTTCAAACGGAACTGAATTCTTGACCGCTACGAGACTGTCTCCCACAACCCTAGTTAATCCCTCTCCATCTACCACCCCTATTCCTGCCCAACCTTCACCTAGTGATGATCCACCGTCTTCTCCTCCCCCTGTATTAGACGCTAGTAACATCACTACTCATTTGGATCAGATGCAATTGAATCAGCTTCTAGCTCAGTACCAGCAACAGCAGTTAAGGTAGGAGTTGTTAATAGTTTTTTTAATATAATTATATCCTGCCTAGTTTTGAAATGTATTTTGACTACGACTTTTACTTCCCATCTTTCATTCAAATGAAAATAGGTCATAAATAAGACAATTATTTCTACTATCGTTAGCTCTGTTAATGTAATGAAACAAATATTTTCCTGAATCATTTGCAATTGTAATTTTTATGTTAGCATACCAAATATAATAAAAGTTAACAGACCAAAATGTGTTTTTTCCCCTCCAGCTCACAACAGTTAGCAGTTGTTGTCACTTCTGTCACTCGATCCTGGCCTACATCTGTCACCACCAGTCTGAGCAACTATCCAGCTCGATGAAACAGATTCCAAGTTGAAGCTTGATTGAAAATGTTGAAAAATAAATAAATTTAGTGCCATTTGTATGGCTGCAGCCTTGATGGGCTTGGTTAACCATTGCACATTGTAGTGAGAGCACACTGCTGTTGAGGAGGAAAGCTATTGTTGAAGTCTTTTCGGGAAGTAGTAAAAAAAAAATAATAGGGATACTAGGCATGATGCCTACTGTTTGAAATGCCCAATCAAGCATTCATTTGCTCTTGTGGGTTCATATTATCAAAGAGAATTTTTAATGGAGGTGCCGATCGTTTTTATCTTATCTCGTAGCTTGTGTGTCTTTGAAATTAAACCAAAGATTTTTAAAGATCTTAACAGTTCCCCCCTTTTCTCTTTGAATGTTTTAACAAAACATTGTGATAGCATAGAGTAAATTTAAATGTAGCATGCTTGAAAGTGTTCTATTTTTAGAACACCAATGCCAATTCTATATCCTCCCGTTGGTGATAATCGCTTGCTTTCCTATATTGCTTGATTTACATTGCTCTGGATGTTGGTAATAAATTTTGGCTTCTTTTGAGGTTTCCTTACGATACAGAGGCTAGCCTTTTTGTATTTTTTTTCCTTGTATAGGAGTTTGGATGTTAGAGTTGGAATTTTACCTTTTCCACTTGTTACTTAGTCTACTTTTAAATTAGTTTTGCTGAAAAAGCACAATTTCATTTACTGTTGTATTTAAATCATAAATCATTGTTAATAGCATTATGCCCCTGTAAATTTGTACATTGGGAAATTTTAATGTAGGAAGAATACTATTCTACTGAATCTCTGAGCTTTTAATATTTATTTCACCTTATTTTTTTGTTATTGTAAATTTTAACAAAAATATCATTACACGAATGGAAAAAGTTATCTTGTACATTTACTGATTTGTTTGTATTATTTCAAATTGTTCATGTTGAATTCAACTGACCAGTCTTTCAGATGGAATTGTAAATTAGATACTCAGATATATTTTAAAATTATAAAAACATTGATGTATATCCATTCCTCATGAATTTTAATCTACCTAAAAAGTGTAATGTATTTTCATATTAATACTATTGTGCCATTTTAAATGTAGCATTTTATCATTTCAATTTGGAATCTTATGAGCCTATATTTCATTAGCTTATGAAAAAAAAATCAAATAAATGAAATTACTTAAGGCATGTATAAAGATTTATTTATTATTTTTATGTATATGTGAAAGTTTAATTATTTACAATTGTATAGATATTGTATCGACTAATTATTATATTTTTATTGGCTATATCAATCTAGATTACTAAAGAATATTGTTCATGTATTGAAACAGTTAATTTGTTTGTACAGCACTACTAGGCGATGTTAAATTGTTTAGTTATCCTGTTAAATTTTAAGAAAATGGCTGTTGCACATAATTCTCTCTCTTAGTGTATTAGCATGAAAGCCCAAAGTTGTTCATTATGGTTATATGCACTGCCATTACAGTCTTTAGAAATCTTACTAAACAAATAGACTTTCTTTAAAACATAATTCTTTAATTACTTCTATTTGCTGGAAATTTAGGCAGCTGAGAATGACTTTATTAAAATTTAGTTTATTTTTAACTGTGCCATTCATAGCAAAGATTTCATTTAAAAATTATTTTTAGGTGCCATTTCATAAAAGAATCATTACTTATGTATATATTCTGTAATCATTATTCTTTGTATTTTTATGAATTGTCCTATTGTAAACTCTTAATTTTTCAGTTCAATTTATTTTATGTAATAAATTATTTCCAAAACAATTTTTAGTAAAATTTTTTTCCTAGTATTTGATGTTCTCAATATTTTAACCGAATTTCATCAAATTGAAGAGCTTAGTGGGGGGAATAGTTTTTGACGCTTAGAAAACAATCCTGATTTCCGGATGTAAGATGTCATGGCTGGCTAAACTGGAAAAAATTTTGAAATCTAATAAAAACACCCAAAATTCAGGGAAATGAATTATTATGAGTTTGAGGTACTTAAGTCTCATTTTTACAAAATAAATTGGTGTTCTAATTATTTAAAAAAAAAAAAAAAGAACTTCAACTTTAATGTGAAAGTGTTGTGTTGTATATTTTATCTGTAAGAATAAGACATGGCTAGATACATTAATTTATAAATCTCAGTTCACAACTAAATGGCTATCAGAAACAATATTCGAGATGAATATGCAAATAAAAATCAATTCTCTAAGCTGAAATTACCTGTTTTCATTAATGAAATTATCTTTTGAAAGTCATTTGCAAAGAAAAAAAAGACTACTAAAACTATGATGGATCTATTTTTAAAAAACATTTTTTTATTATTAAATATCATTGGTGTCAAATATAAAGATACCAGGTACCCAGACCCATTTCTCAATCTCAAGAAATGGTACACATATTCGGCCAATTTTATTGGGTATCTAGTACCAGGTAAGACTCATTTTCATGTATTCCATCAGTTTTTACCAATCGGGCTGAAACGACTGGTTTTGGTAGTACATATTTTACTTTTATGGAGAATTTTAATTCAGAAGAACCATTGTCTAGTGGACAGCGAAATATGCTTGCTAAAGAGAGGTGTCCACTTAGAGAAAAGTATGTTAATTTAGAAATCAATGCAGAAAACTAAATTAATATAATAGTTAAATAAATGTAAATTTAGAAATAGAGAAGCATTTATATTTATTAAAAGTAAATAAAATCGTAATGAATTAATTTCACTGTTAACTAGAAAAATATGATAGCTGTCTGGGGGTCTGTTTAGAAGAAATTTGGGTCCGTTAACGTACCCTTCACAAAATATCTTTTTCATAAAAATGGACCCTTCACAAAATAGTTTATCTTTTAATCGGACACTTCACAAATTTATTTATCTTCATTATTGTTTTGTTGATCAAATAAACCCTTCCCAGGGACGAAAACAAGAAAGATGTAAACGAATTAAGTTTTTTCTTCGGCAGACGCTTCTTCCTTTATTCATGCGAAATGAATATTCGGCAGTATAAGCTAAATACCAAATATTTGTATGTTGCATCTCTAATTTGAAAGCAGCAATTGCTGTTTATTTTGGAAAATGAAATTTTTTTTATTATAATTTTACAGTGCTGAGCATAGTCTTGTATCTATTTACAATTTAAGAACTCTTTGAAAAAGTTTTTTTGCAATAACCGGACCCTATTTGCACAAATTCATAAAAGCAGGACTCTGGTTAAAAGCATGTGACTTAACGCTTATTTTATATTCACAAATTCCGAATAATTTTTTCACAATTTTACAAAAACCGGACCTTTCACAAAATGTCTGGACCGACCCTTGGCTGTGTATTTTTCTCATACTAAATGTGCTTCAGCAGATAAATGAAATGTTTTTATTATTTAGGTTTTTAGACTTATTATAAAGAAGTATAAACAACAGTTGCAAACAGAATATAAATATTTTCTTACAAATGACAGTTCTTTTAATACTATTTTTTATTTACACATCAAAGATTAACTTCCAAGTAAACAGAAGAAAAAAAACATGTTAAAACGAAGAAAATTAATTTAATAAAAATTGCTACAGAAATTTTTTGAAAGTAGTTTTTATTTTTTAGTTAAAAAAAAAAAAAAACTTTTTATCTTCATATAACTCAACATAAAACTTATTTGGAGACATTTTATTGAATTTTTTGTACACGTTGATTTACATTCACATTGAAAAAAATGAATAAAATTGCCCATTGATATCTCTAAACTAATTTTTTTTTTCTAGAATGTGTTTCTTACTCGTGGATAAAGTTTGCACAGAAAACGCTTATCTCAAACTTTTTTCTCTTGCCAGTTCATTGTTGTCAACACAATTACAACATAAAAAATAAATTTAGCCTTTAGCATATTTTCAATTGACAATTACAGAAAATTTGAGAAGTGAACATCTGACCTTTTTGAAATAAAGAGCTTTACTATTATATCAGCTTTAAATTTTGCAATTAACCATGTCTAGCATTCTAAAATCACTTAAACAAGTTGAAAAAAAATATAAATCATTTTATAAAAAATTTGTTTTGTTGAGCAAGTCTTATTTTTGTGTTATGGATAAATAAATAAGAACAACCATCTGGTGAATGGAAAACTTATTACAACTATTTATTTTACTCAAATTGCGTAAATATATTGGAAGCCTGGGACTCTCATAACTCTGAATAAAATCAAAACAATTATATTTATTCTAAAAGTCCCCATTGTATCTACTTCTAATTGCGGTGAAGCCTGTATAAGTTCACCACTTGTAATGCATTGCTTCAATGGTCAACTTGTAGAGGGGGATGAGTCCTTTTTTTTAAAATCATTTTTCAAATGTTACTTTTATATATTCATTTCTACAGAACCACCTATGAAAATAGTATTAACAATTGTAACCGCTTTTAATATGAAATTAAAATTTATTTTGGAAACACCCCAATGCATATTTTTAGAAATTAAATAGATTACCAGAATAAATTTTGCTTTCTTACTTACTCTTAGTATTAAACTAACTCTTATTCACGTGAGGTGTTTATTGTAAATAATTTCTTGAAGTATCAAAACGTTTGCAATTATAAAACTTAAATAAATAAAAATATATTTTGTTTTAAAATTTATTCTGTTATACTTGCAAACATATTTGTTGCAAATATTATTTTTCATTGTTTGGTGAATTTACATCAGTGACATTTGCAAACATATAGTGATTTATTATCTTTTCAAAAATATCAGAATGTTTATTAGGCATAGCATGCTAAATTTTTGTCACAGTTTTATGCTTTTAAGAAAATTAAAAGGATTCTTATCAATGTTTTTAGTATAGCTGGCTTCCTCGTAACCGTCTTGTCTATTATCTCATGTGTCTTGAGGTTGATTTTGGCAATTGAAAAATTAACTTTTTTTTTGTGGTCATTTTAAGTAAAAATTTATCAGAATCTGTCTCTAAAATCCTTCTAGATCAATAGCTCATTTCAAAATAATAGCTTGCTAAGAAAAGTCCTTTCTAGTTACCCTAGGAGGTCAACTCATCCAGGGGTTTATGGTTAAATTAGCTTTTTACACTTTTTCCCTAATTTATAGTGAAATTCAAAATATTGAAAATTTAGCTGAAATTTTTTTTCTTTCTTCCCATTTTGACCTTCACAGTATATATTTTTTTTACTAAAATGCTAATCATGGAATTAAAAGAAATGCTTTTCAACTGATATTTAGTTTCAATGAACGGAAAAAAGGATGTTCAAATATTTCTCTCAAAAAGGACATCTGAAGAAGGTAAGAATGAATAGAATTGATTAAAGAATAAATAAGCCCTTTCTAGTTTCTCCTGGTTGTCAACTCATTCAGGGGTTTAAGGTTAAATTAACGTTTTACACTATTTCTCCAATTTATTCAAAATGGCATAGAAAATTTACTGAAATTTTTTCTTTTCCTGGTTACCATGGGAAAGTTTTAGAATATCAGTGCTTGACCAATTTATTAGTGGTTAACATTCAAGATAAACAGGTTACAAGGATTTTTCTCTCATATTTTATTTAGAATAAATTCTGTTCTAGATAATTGAGATCAACTTGACAAGTAAAATCGTTTTATTCGGTTAAGTGTGTATAAATTGATTTTTCAATGGAAACATATATTCTCCTTCAGAACTCCTACAACTGTTATTTGTTGGTATTAAAGTTCCACAATTTGGGATCAATGATATGAGGATGCCAATGTAGTCCTTATTTTCCTTACAAGTTGGTACCCTTTCATTTGATACTGGATAGGCTTCAAACTCTGAATAGGATTCATAATACTTAACACCATATATACTTGCGTATGTAATTTGTTATGTATCATATGTGCTTAATAAATTTAAAGATCTTCAAATAGTTAATGAAAAAATATTTATGTAATATATTAAAAATCTATTTCAGATCACATAATATACTTTGAGGATTAAGTTAGTACAAATATGCTTTCATTTACATAAGTATATTTTCAGAATATTTAATGCTGTACAAATCTTTCCTTTGCTGTTGTCTTATAGGAATTTGTTCACGAACTTCATTCACATAATCTAAATCTGTAATAAAAGAAAATATAAATTTATAATAAGATAAGATTATATAAATTCAATAATGAAATTCAATACTTGCCTATATCACTATAGAGTATAATTTCCTTCTCATTAGTGGTTGCAATTACATTTCCCCTATAAAAAAATTAAGATTAGGTAAAATAGTATTTACAAAATATACTATGGTCTCTCCATTGAAGATGCTAATTGAAATTCATTTATAATTTTCCTATTTCTGAATAATATGCTTAGATTTTAAATGGGCATATGTCAATTAAAAAAAGAAATGGTCATCTTCAAACAATGGCAATTCAAAATGTCCATAAAATTGAATCTTTCACTTAGAATAGCTTTATTTATTGAAATTGAAAAATAAATTTAAATAAGACTGTTTAATTTTAGGTCAAAGAATAAAAATTTTCATCTGCATGACTAGTTGAATTGCACTTATGAAGAAAATCCTTAAAAACTATTAATCCTATCAACTCACATTTTAATCTGATTCAATTCAGTGAAAAAAATCATGAGAAAATGTACATTACATGTTCAAATAGCCCGTTAGATAACAAAGTAAAAAGTGTACAATTCAAAAGTAGTACTTTTTATGCATAAGAACGCTTTTCTTCTATGTTTCTAGTGTTTTTTCTATTGACTCTCCTGTGTAGTCTCATTTGATTTAGCATGAAAAAATACACAGGAAAAACAATGTCTCATTTGCTGAAATCGCAATATCAGACGTGTAAAAAGTACACATATAAATTTACACTTTTGTACATGAAACACTTATTTATAACTCCTAAACTATTAGTCTGATCGCCTCAATATTTGTTCCATTCAACTCAGCATCCAAAAATACAATGGAAACAATGCTTTATTTACTTGTCCGGAAGAAATACAAATCTTTCTCTCAAAACACCATTTCCCTTTTGAAAAAAGGAGGAAAGCGCACGGAGGAGTAAAAGAGTATTCAGGCATCAAATAACATGGCAAAATTTTTTGTTGAAAAACACTGGTGATTAAGTTTTTTGAATAAATACCCTTCTTCTAGCTATAATTACCAAATTGGAAGAAAACATTTAAAATACATCAGTCTATGTCATAATTTAGTCAAAGAATTTTTCTTCCACGGTACAACGTCCTTTAAATTGTAATATTTTTTAACCTTTTCCAAACAATTTCTTTCTAGTAATAATCAAATTTAATGCATAAACATTGTCCCGTAGTGGACTGATCGTTAAGACACGGTTCCCAGCAGCTCACCGAAGTCAAGCATCACTGGCTACGGTCAGTGTGCGGGTGGGCACTTGGATCAGTCTGCGTAGGGACCGAGGGTGTACGGTATTGGTCCTCGTTAAACTGTGCTACCGTAAAGTGCTCGACTTCGGGCGCAGGTCGTCGGGCTACCGAAGCGTGGGTGCCATCCCCTCCGCAGAGGATCAAAATTGTGATGGCATGTCTTCGGATCATCTTCTGGGATGTTTCCCAGACCGTCGCCAATAGCCCATTGTGCAGCTCTAGTGCGACGTAAATTAACAACAACAGCATAAACATTGAAAAAAAATACTAATTTTAAAAATTAATTTTAAACTAAATTAATTTTAAAAACTATACATAAAATAAATTATAGAACAATAGGATATAAAGCATAAATTAATTTTAAAAACTGCATAATAAAATAAATAGAACTCTAAATAAATTAAATAACTAAAGTGTACCATAGATAACTCACCAAGGGTTAATTAAAGTACTATGACCCCAAGCAGTATAACCTGCATTAGTATCTCTGGCTGGAGATATTGTCGCAACATAAAGTTGATTATCTACAGCTCTTGCTCTTGATAGCAGTTCCCAATGGGCAGGCCCAGTTGTCATATTAAAAGCAGCAGGATACACCAAAAGTTGGCACCCTGAAATGTTACACCAGTTCAACAGATAAAATACAATATATCAAATGTATAGTTTACTGGTAAAATGTAAATTCAGATAATTGATAATTTTAGAGATATATTTTTTGAATATATCAATTCTAGTTTATTACATATTTTTTCTATTTGTGGATTAAAATCAGAGTACTATTACATGCAAAGAGATTCCTAAGAAAAAAGAAGGGCAGGGTGACGGTATCTAAATAAAAGGGTAATTTGAGTTTTGGAGGCCACTAACCAAGCCAAATTCATGTTATAAATAAATAATTATTGTATTTTTTAAATAATGAAATGAAATATCCAGAAGTACATATTTAGCAACACATACATTCATAAATCAAAAGGAAACGTACATCTTTTAAAAATTATTTAAACAAATGACAATACGAAAAATCTTATTTTCTGCGTGTATAAGCGGAGAAAATAGCTGAAATAAGCAAAAATGTGGAAGGATTGGCAGCTACGTAGATTGAATTTTCTGTTTATCTTTGAAATTCGAAAATAGATAAAATTATTTTATTTGAACTACTGAATTTCCAGAAAAAGCGGAATATCTATTTAAAAAAAATAACCGAAACTTTTAGAGAATCGAAGTTTTTGATAAAAAGGCTGAAATTTGAGAAACAACAGCGAAAAAAGCGGAAATCCGCTAAAGAGCGGAATAACAAATGGGATTTCATGCATTGGTTGTTATAATGAGGAGGGTCGCACTATAGAGTTAAGTGTTACAAATAAAGAGCACAAACTGTTTTAATGCATGTTTATAACATTTTAACAGTTCCCGGCTATTTTTACTTGTACTCATTAATATCGCTTTCTATGTTATTCATGCTTGTAGTCAAACTGAACAAATGTTGCATAAATTAATCTAGAAAAAGTTGATATAGCAAAATAACATAATTCAGAATGATTTGCATTTCAAAAGATATCTAACTCAATTCTGAAAAAATAAATAAATGATGGAAAAAAAGATCTAACTGAAAAAAATATTTAATTAACATTCTAACTGTAAAACACTCGAATACGGTTAGTTTTTTACAATTAGAATAATTAATTAATAAATTCGGAAAATATTTAATAAACCAGAATATTTAATCATTAACAGTTTATTTAACATTCTAATTTATTATCACTTTTTTCCCCCCTTTTCGTATACAGTTATAAGTTAGCAGTGTCTATACATAAATATCCTCATCTTTTAGTTTTACTCAATTTAATTTTTAGATTTATATTTTTCAGTTTTAAGAAATTGTGTACTAAAATAGTAAGATCAGTCATTGGCAAATGAAGTGAAATAATTCTACTATCAAGATTAAGTACTTTAGTTTATAATGTTAAAACCAAGAAACATTAACCTATCAAACATTAAGCAAGTAATTTCCTTGCCACATATCACATTTTACTAAAAACAGCATAGAGAGTCCAACATACAGAAGGTTAAATAACTATGTATTGTATCTTTAATATATGAGTGATAAACAGTGACCAAATGTTTAAATTTTATGTTGAAAGAAAAGCTTCGTTGCAATATTATAACAAAAACAATCAATTTAGCCATAACATTTAAGTTTAACTTTAAAAAATTTCCGGAAAGCCAAAAGAATTCTGTCTTTCAATAAAACCACTCTTACAAAACCTGTTTTTTTTAATAAAAAATCTAAATAGTCTTGTATTTTTTTCTTTTTTAAAGAGGTTTTTATTAAAACGTAAATGTTTTTTGTAAACTCAAATTGCCTGCTCAATGGAAAAGAAGAGATCAGGGACATCTACCATTAAATGGTATGCCTGGGTTTGGTTGAAAAGATATTTATGTTTTATTGTTTTTAATGTTTGCATTGTTTTGTGCAAAGACGCCTACTCAGTGAAAAAGAGACAGCTACCGTGTAATGGTATGCCTTGTTTTGGTTGAAAAATCATTGATGTTTGTTTGCATTGTTTTGTGAAAATTTTTCATTTTTTCTTGAAATTGGGAATAAAAATTATGAAAAAATAATTACATACATGCTTTAAATGAATTAAATTTATTGGCTTGATTCAAATAATTTTCAGAGACAATGAAATTATACATACATCTAAAAACAAAAGCTAATCTTATTTTATTTTATAAATATGAGATTACCTTTCTCTGCATATATATTAGCCATAATTGGGAATCTAATGTCATAGCATATTCCTATTCCAACATTCCAGTTGCCTAAAAAATATGACATAAATTAACACACTCATAAACTGTGCACAAGTTTTTGAAAATTAGAACTTAAGTTCAAACTTCTTTCACAAACTTTACAAAAGTTTTTTTTTACCTGTGATATATCTTATACAAATTTCCTAATAGTTTCATACAGAAAATTTAAAATATATTTATAGAAATTTTAGTAAATTGTTTGACATAATATTAAGTTGTTGTATGAAACTAGTTTTATTTTAACTAATGTTAATAACAGCAGAATTTTCCTTTTCCGTTGCTGTTAAGGGATTGTCGGCGTTTTAAGAAGGGCGGTCCGCCCTTCTAAAAACGCTGCTAATCCCTTAAAAGCACAGCCTTTTTATTCAGATTCCAATTGCAAAAATATTAATTCACTGTTTAAATAATAATTACACACTCTTAAATTAACTGTGTTTATTGGTTCAATTCTGATTACTATTAAAAATATTTACTTTGTTAGGATTATTCCCAACTCTTTAAATTTTTAGAAGTATCTCTTTCTTAAAGGAATATTGAAATTTTTTTCAATGGTTTTAATTTTTTAAATTATTTATTAAATAAAAATGCATTTTTTTCAAAATGCAACTTTAAATGTTTATTTTCTCATAACTTTCAATTTAAGCAGCACTGCAGATACAAACAATTTTCATCCAATACAAGAAAAAAAAGAGAGAGAAATTGCTGCCTTGGAATTGTTGGAAAATTCATCGAGTACTTCAAGATAAAAAGAGTAAACAAACAAAAATGATGGATTTTTTGGTTTTAGAATTTAACAAAGAGTAATTAAATTTGTAAGCATTTAAATTTTAGTTTTCATGTCTTTGATATATTAACATCCTGTTTTTTTAGGAAGTTTCTGCTCAGTCCAACGAGTGCCTTTAAATAAAGGTTCTACTGTATTACCAATAACATACTAATGCTTTAGAGTTCTAGATATGTGGGAAATGAACAAATGCTCTTTTTGCTCAATCTTACCTTAAAAATAAATATATTTGTTCGATATGTTGTGTTGGTTAATGATTACTAACTTAGACTATAGCATTTGAGAGATAATTATATAACTTACCCATTTTAAACATTGTAAAAGAATTACCAGCAGATAAAGCAGTTGATTCTTTAAATGTTATCTTTCCAGGAATATCAATATCAAAAAGATGAACCTAAGTGAAATAAACTCATGAAAAAATCCAAAATTTTGAATTTTTAAATTACAAAAATACCATGAAAAATAATTCAATGCAATTCATTAAATTCAATAAGTTAATTCAAAATTATTCATACAGTAAAAATGATAAGAATAAAATTACCTAATCTAAAAAGTAAGGTTTCCAACAAAATTATTGTATTAGTTATTACTAATTTCTTAATTAATGTTTAAAATATTTTGAGTGATACATTTTCTAAGTTTCGTTAAATTTGTTTAACGAAATAATTTTTAAAAAATTTATGGTGCATTAAAACAAAAATTGGAAATTAGCAACTGTTCAAAAGTTTCACAACTAATTTTTAAGATAAATCTAATATTTAATTCATTTGAAACAGCATAATTACATAATTTAAAAAAATATATTGAGCACCAAAGTAGATATACACAATTATTTATTGTTACTAGGAGGATTAAAAATTAATAAAAAAAAGATGAAATAACAATATTTAACAAAGCAAGATTATTTTTATCCTACATAAATAAATACTTTTCTATGTCAACAGAAAACTTGAGTTTTAATACATTGAAAAAAATAATGGTCAAATTTTTTCTCTAACAAAAAACAAAACACACTATTATTATTACTTTAGTTTTACACAAATAATAAGAGGCTTGGAGATAATGAGAACTGATCCTGTTTTGATGTTAGAAGAAGTTTAAGAAAAGATCTCCTGATCCCCCAATTAGTCTGAAAAAGACTCAACAAGTTGAAAAAAATAAAGGAAAAGCTTAATAAATCCTATATTAGCAATCCAAATTCTGTAGCACCAAATTATAAAAACTAATTTTGAATGAAAAAAAAAACTGTTAATTTTCATTAATGATAATAATTTTATGATTCTTATTAATTAAAATAAGTTTATCTAATGCAATTTGTAAAAAGGATCCATAATTGGAAAGGAACAAAATTGCATTAGAAATGAATCAGTCTAGCTTAAGCATAAATTGGTAAATAAAGTGCTTAAGATTCGAGTCTAGTAAATGTAACAATATTTATATATTGAACATTTATTAATTTTATATTATATCTATACCTTTTGATGCTTGGCTATGAGTTCTCCCTCAGGATTGTAAACTAAACAGGTGTTATATAACTTTGAATCCTGCTTTTCGGGAAATGTTCCTAAAAATTAAAATAGGTCATTTTAAAATATTTTTCAAATACATTTACAAAACTAGTTTCCAGATTTTTCAACAACAACAAAAAAAAATTCTTCTGCCTCTCAACAAAAAGCTCAAGTTTTTCCAGCAGGTAGTGACAACTAACTGATATAGTCTGTGTTTGCAGCAGTAATTTACACAAAAATTTCTTATTTTTGAGTTCGATTTCTTTTTAAAAAAAAGGCTGAAATTTTCAACGTCTTGTTAATGGCAAGAGGTTTAAATTGCTTTATCTGTTTATACTATCCATTTCTTTTTTAAAATGAAAATATAATATTACAAAAAGAAAGACAGTTTAAACTATTTCATTTTATTTAAATTGGAGACAACATTAATAAATTCCTCTTTTAAAATTTTACCAAGAAAAGTGTGTTATTTTTTTGATTAAAACTACCAATTATTTATTATTCTAAGATACATATAGTCAGAAATAAAGTTAGCTGTCTCTTTAACAACCTGCTGGGTGCACACTTACACGTTAAAAGATATATAAATTTGTAATTGAATATGTTACCATCAATGTAAAAAATTAGGCATTCTTTAGAATGTTTAGTCATTTCATATAATGAATAAAATCAATCAAAGTGTGAAATTAATAATGTTTAACACATTGCCTATGCATTCTATGTAGTAACTAATGAAAAAGCTACAGGTACTCCATATAATGATGAGGCAAATTAATACAGTTGACTTTTAAATATCCAGTTTAATGAGGCAAAAAATATGCTGCTTAACAAAACAGCTAGATAGAACGAAATTCTACCCATCCACTTTCCTACATAATTCATCAACATATGTTACACATTTCAAGATAAATGATTAATGCGAAAATATTCAAAGCTTATTAATAAACTACTCAAATGTGAAAATTCATGACTATGAAGAATCAAAATGTATAGACCACAGTTTTAGTATTCCTCATTTTTGTATTTGCCACCTACCAGGACAAGTTTTACAAATGACCGGTTCCTGTATTCGTAATGTTTTACCAGGCTGGATAGTACAGAAACCAGATAGCCATGAACTGGATAATTGAGAGGCTGCTGAAATTTCCATAAAAACTAAATTTTTATAAATTCACACTTTGACTAAAAACTGTTTGTTATCCCTAGGAATTCTATATAATGATAAAGAAAAGTATTTAATATTTTATACTTTACATAAAAATGCCATCGATCCATACCATGACCGCCTACATTTCAAAAATTGACAGTAGACCAGTAGAAGATTAACAGTAGCAGTAGACAATACAAGGAAATAAATTGATAAAATTTACCTCCAATCAAATAAACTTTATTTTCTTTGGCAGTGTCAGAAAGTAATTTGCTAGTTTCTCCAGGAATATTTTCTGCATACTGTTTAAAGTAGTTAACTCCATATGGTGAGTTGAAGCATTCCTATGAAAATTAACCATGTATTGTATTAATTTTTTGGGCTAAATATTAATAATATGTTTATGTTATTCACTGATGATGACTCATCCCTGGTCCAGGGGTGCAGAATACATCAAATCGCGCAAACGAGGTTCGGGAGAAATTCAGGCAGCCCTGGAGAGATTTTTGATGCATGGTATTTAAGAAACTTTCTTACTTCTGTTAAATCTTGTTGGCCAATTAAAAATGTAATATTTTGACAAATAAGACATAAGAAATATGGAACTAAAAGTCATCATTTCAACTTTAAAATACACATTTTTAAAATTTATTTTAACATATTTAATTTTTTAACTTCCTATAAAATTTCTGAGTAGGAAAAAAAATGTTAATGTCATTTATGTTAAATATAACACAAACAAATTAATGTGTCAATTTGCTTA
Organism: Parasteatoda tepidariorum; assembly: GCF_982258835.1. NCBI lineage: Eukaryota > Metazoa > Arthropoda > Arachnida > Araneae > Theridiidae > Parasteatoda > Parasteatoda tepidariorum. The sequence continues at coordinate 28,944,901 of NC_141762.1, forward strand.
TTTATTAGTTTAAATTCCTTAAGTTTATGAGTGGGACCTTAAATTTAGTTTTATAAAATATTACTATTTCAATATAATTAGACTTTATATAATTTTAAACTCATATGCTAGTTTATTCAAGAATTGTGTTAAATCAAGTGTATATAATTTGTTTTATTGAAACAAAAATTAAAATAAAAAAATTTAACTATATACAAAATTTTTTTGAAAAAAGTTATTGTTCCTAAAAAAAAGCCCTAAAAGGGATATTTAAAAAAGTAAAAAATTTTTTGGAGAAACATTAGGCCTTGAGAATTTTCTGCACCCCTGGCCTGATCTAAAGAAATAAAATCATCAATAAATACAAAGAATTACATTCACTGAATATTCTATTATTAATCAAAAAATTAGTAAATTGTTGAAACCTATTTAATCATTCACACCTGACCACATCAATACAATGCTTATTTTTCTTCTAAAAAAATGCTGGCCTCCCTAACTTTTTTTGTCAGAAAATATTAACTGATATAAAAATTACCATTTAAAAAAGAATTAATTTACTATGTTCACAAATAGCTCTTATGAGTTTGTACTTCCATAAAATAAATTTAAAATTATAATAATAAATTTTTTAATCATATTTTTAAAATCCTTATCAAAATTATGTAACACTGTAAAGCAATATTTAAAAAGAAAGCCAAACCAAAATAAATTATAATGATTTTATTCACAGTAGAATTTTAATAATACAAAATGAGCCATTTTAAGGTTTAAAAATTTATTTATTTCAATTAAAATGAGAAGTATTATCTTACAGGTAAGCATCTTAAATTAGCTCTATTTTGTGGGGCTTCTTAAATGAATTTTTGTAACCATTTAGTTTTTTTTAACAATTTTAATATCTGAAAATTTATTTTTTCAATTAAAATGAGAAATATCATCTTACAGGTAAGCATACTAAATTAGCTCCATTCTGTGCAGCTTCTTTAATGAATTTTTGTATTCTGTTCAAGTTTTGTTCTTTACTTGTAGAGACAGCAAATTGAATAAGAGCCAATTTCATTTCTAGAATTCAAAAAGACACCAAAAACATAAAGTAATTATGTAAAATTCATTAAAATGAAACGTCCAAGTGATCAATGAATTGTAATGCAATTGAAGAACTGAATAGAATAAGAGTTTCCGAGACATTTGAGTAAATATAAGTAAATTAGTTATATTCGTTATATACATTATAATTATGTAAAATAGTTATATTCATTATAGTTTAAATGTTTTTTCTTTTGCTTCTCTTAACCTCAACATACTGAATATAATTGTGAAGGCATAATTTGGGGAATATTTCTATATCAGTGCCTATTCATTTCAGTTGAAACCAAGGTGGGTGCAGACTGGGTTTCTTCTGGGGCATACACTTGAAAAAAGTATATTTCCAAGGTGTTTTTTTGTTTTTCAAAATTAATTGTACTAGATCTCAATAGATTTTACAATACTCCAAAAGCAAATACTTTAAAAATATGCATTCATATTTTCCAATACTGTAAATTATTTTCATTTAAACAAAAACTTCCAAGCATCAAAAGTCAAAACTTTTTTATACATAAATTGAAATGCATTCAACTTGTTTTGAGAACATACTAATGTGCCTTTAATTAGAAAGAAAAACTGAAATATATTAGTATATTATATATATATAAATTAAGAATTGGGGCTAATAAAATCTCAGGGATATTAGGGCGCTTTCTCACAGTTAATTATTCACATCCAGTCTTCTTATTCTATTTTTGGATTCAAATATACAAGAATTAACAAGTTTTTCTCTTTATTAAGTTTGGGAACCATATTACTTCCTTGACCTATTTAATGGACAAATTGTAATTACTAATGTTTCCCGCTTTGTTTGTGATTTAAGAGTTCATTGGACTTGTTTGCAAGATTTTTCCTAAATTTTATTCAGACACGCCTGATAATTTTATTCTCTTGTCTGACAATAATGGTTAAATAAAATTTGATTTGCCCTGGATACATCCTGTGCCAGTGTGCCCAACTTGCCTGACTGTCTTCGTCAAGTATATAAAATAATATGAAGAAAGAGGTTAATGGAAAAAAACGGTGAAAAGTTAATTAGAAAAATAATTTTTTATATTTTACTGAAAGGGATGTATATATTCAGATGTAGGCCGATTTTGAAAAATATCGGGAAATACAAAATGATTCCCTTTTTATTAATAATAAAAAGGTTGGTTTTTAAGGGTATATTAAAAGAATTAATGCAAAAATTTCAATTAAACTTTTGTAAGGGATTTATGCTTAAATTGAGTCCGATTTCAGGTAAATACAGGCCATACAAGTCTTCAGACAGGTACAATAAATAATTTCGATTTTCCTTTTGTTAGATTATGAGTTGAGTATTAGTTATGAGTTACAATAGCAGTTATTTAAATTTGTTGCAATGAATACTTTTATTAAAAATTTTGTAATATAAAAAATGCAATTATGCTTAAGAAAATTTATAAGTTTTGAATTAAAATATTTCATATATTGACAATTTATAAGCGCAACAAAAAGGCAAAATGCTTTTCCTCAATGTAACATTTAATAAGCCACAGTGGCCCAGGGAGTTAAGTTTTTGGCTCCCAACGGAGGTGATTCAGATTCGAATCCCAGAGGTGACTTATTGATACAGATTCTGCTCCTGGATCGCACTGATCATAGTGCTGGCATAAAATATTCTGAGGGGTATAATAATCATGGGTTGGAATCCCTTGCCATCGGGCTAACCAGAGGAAGTTCTTGTGGTTTTCCTCTCCATGTAATGCAAGTTAGTTTCATCAAAAAGTACTTCAGAAGGCTAGTTTGTCCCAATACTTGATCCAGGTGTTCCCTTGTCTTCTGGGTTGGGTTCAAAATAACAAGGCTACGAGCAGAGCATCCACTCCTTTCTTCTTACTTACATCAGTTTTTGCACACACAAAAACACTTTGATGCATTGGTAAGGTACTGATCAGAAATATCACCCCCTTAAAAAAAGAGAGTCACCATTATCCACTAAAATTTGTATAAAAAGATTTGGCAAAATAAATGAATGCTATGAAGTTAAGGAAGACTAAAATTAGAAATTCTTCCTGGAAATCTCAATTTTTTTAAAAAAAATGTCGCTTGGATCTTCAACATTTAAAGAACTTATAATCCAATGCAAAAAAATAATGCATGATACATGATTTCTCCATTTTCAAGTAAAATTTTTTACTTTAAGTAAGAATTATTCATGAACAAGACACGGTTTATTCATGAACAAGAAGAAAACTAAAGTAATGAGAATAAATCAAAAGAAAAATGACAAAATTAAAATCGAAAATCACGAAATAGATGACATAGAATCATTTAGCTATTTAGGTTCTATTGTAGATAAAAAAGGTGGAAGTAGCGAAGATATTAGACAGAGAATAATCAAAGCAAGAACATGTTTTAAGGGATTACATAAATTTTGGAGAGAGTCAAATATTGAAATAAAGACAAAAATAGTTGTTTACAAAGCTATTGTTAGAGCAGTACTATTATATGGCGCAGAAACCTGGAAACAGACTAAGATCGAAATACAAAAATTAGAAACCTTTCAAAACAAATGTTTAAGATTTATTTTTAAAATTTTCTGGCCTTACAAAGTATCAAATCAAAATCTATTAAAGAAAGCTAAAATAAAAACAATCGAAGATGAAATTAAAAAACGAAGATGGAGCTGGCTCGGACATATCCTTAGAATGCCCAAAGAAAAAATTTCATCTGTTGCGCTTACATGGGCCCCTGATGGTAAGAGAACAAGAGGAAGACCCAGACTTACCATCCAGCGCATGTTTTTGGGCGAATTAAAAGAATGTGGAATATCTGGCTGGGAGGAAGCAAGATCTATTGCTAAAGACAGGAGGCGTTGGAGGGATATGCTGGAGGCCTTAAGTGCCCAAGGCACGTAGAGGATAAGTAAGTAAGTAAGTAAGTAAGAATAATTTTGAGAGAGGAAGAATATAAAATATAAAAACATGAAATCATCAACTCAACTAAATAAAATGAGACAATAATCTTAAAAATATTTTCTTTAAAAGTCATGATAAAATATTTGATTGATATTTTTAAAGATACGAATATCATTTAATTTAATTACTGTGTAAAAATGCTGCCATAAATAGAAAAATAATCAGAAATCAAAACTTCCGATACCGTACAGAAAGATAAAGTAAATAAACAAATTACTGCCAGATTCTAAAACTTGAATGGAATTGAAATTTCAGTCTTAACTGTGTTAACTCCAAGATAAGGTTCCAAACTCTATGAAAATGTTGATTAACTAAATAAAAAAACAATGTAAATTAGAAAATGTAAAAATTAGTTCTAAACGATAATAAAAATTGACTAATGAGATTTGTTTATTTAATTATTTGAACCCACTTATCGCTAAAGCTGAGCAGAAATAAACAGTCATATGGCTTTTAGCAAAAATTTATAATGACATCACAAGCTTGTGTAAATAGTAAATATGTGTGTCACAGAAAAGGGTAATTATGACAATGGTTTAAAGATATGTTTCCTACATCACATAGGATGAGTCTTTGAATAAAACTTTCAAAATAAAAAGTAAAATTTCTCCCATCTGTGCTTAAAAAAATAGCTCCAATTATGTATTATTTGAACGTTAATGAGTAATTTAAAAACAATAATTTTTATACAAACACCGAGCATTACATTGGAGAGAACTCTTATTTATTCAGCGTATAATATTACACATTCTCAGGTGTTAGCAAACATTATTTTGTTTATCTTGTAGAGCAGTCTTATTCTTATTCATTCGGTATGTGTAATGAAACATTGACTTTGGAAGGAAGTTTAAATGCGCTATCAGTTGTTTCTACTGTAGAAAAACCTTATTCATGCAGTTTGTGTGATAAAACTTTCACACAAAAAGCCAATTTAAATCGACACTACTCTGTTCATTTCGGAGAGAAGCCATATTCATGCAGTGTATGTGATAAAACATTCGCACAAAAAGTGCATTTAAATAAACATTGCGTTGTCCATACTAAAGAAAAACTTTATTCATGCTGTGTATGTAATAAAACATTCACTCAGAAATCTAATTTAACTAGACATTATTTTGTTCATACTGGGGAGAAGCCTTATTCATGCGGCGAATGTGATAAAACATTCTCTCAAAAGGCTGGTTTAAGTCGACACTCTCTTGTACATAGTGTTGAAAAACACTATTCATGCACTGCGCCTGATAAAAAATTAAGTTTAGCTGAACATACCATGGAGCAACTTTTTGCGTGCAGTGTGTGTGATAAAACTTTTGCACACAAAGCCAGTTTGTATCGACACAATTTTATTCATACAGGAGAAATGCCATATTCATGCAGTGAATGTGATAAAGGATACACTAAGAAATCCAGTTTAGATAGGCACTTTCTTGTTCATACAGGAATTAACCGTTATTCATGCAGTGTATGCGATAAAACATTCACACAGAAAACCAGTTTGGATAGGCATTATCTTTCTCATACTGGAATGAAGCCTTTTTCTTGCAGTATCTGTGATAAAACATTTATACAGAGAGCTGATTTAAGGAGACATTCTCTTGTTCATACTGGAGAAAGACCTTTCTCATGCAGTGTTTGTGGAAAAACCTTTACACGTAAAATCAATTTAAATGCACACTCTGCTATTCATACTGGGGAGAAGCTTTTTTCCTGTAATCTTTGTGATAAAACTTTTGTACATAAAATAAATTTTGATAGGCATTATCCAGTTCACACTGGAGAGAAACCCTATTCGTGCAATTTATGTGATAAAACATTTGCTCATAAATTTCTTTTAAACGAGCACCGTGTTGTTCATACTAAAGAGAAACCTTATTCGTGCAAAGTGTGCACTAAAACATTTGCGCAAAGAGTTAGTTTATATAGACACAAATTTGTTCACACAGGGCAGAAGCCTCATTCATGCAGTGTATGTGATAAAACATTCACACGAAGAGCCAATTTAACTGCACACCTTGCTGTACATAACAAAAAAAAGAAATCTGATCTAGTGTAATGTGTGATAAGCATTACAGTGATAATATCAGTTAAAGGCTCCTCCCATATTACTGGGGGTGAGTTCAATCCTTGTAGCCGGCTAAACATCCAGCAAGATGCTCTTTAAATCTGTTGTTGGTGAAAATCCTGTGAAGGATTGTGGTGGGGAAATAAAGAGAATAGAAATATGTGATGTGGAGATAGGGATACCAGATATGGCACTGTCCACATTGTCTGATTTTGAACAAAACTATGTGGCGCATGGCGGTTAAAACATGAAAGTGGAGAAAAATAAGGGTAGATCCTCAATCATAGTTGGGTAATGTGTAGCATTTGATATAACATTCACATAGAAAACTATTTTAAATAAGTGCTCTCTTGTTCATAATAGATGTTATAATTAAGCCTTCTATGGGACAAAACTTTATGGAAATGCATAAGGAATTTCCACTCTAATGTTGAGCATAAGAAAAAGTGGCATATTATTTTTTCCAAAGTGTGGTAAAATGGCAGCACTCTGGCCCAAATAGTTTTTGAACTATAGTACGATAAAAAGTTTAACCACTAGTTAGAGTCATGAGTTTATCGTTTTCTTTTATTATTTTTAATTGAATTTATAAAGTTCTCTGTAATCGCTTGTTTATTTTAGTTTCATAAAATGCTTAAATATTGATTTTTTTAAGAATGCCTGTGTTAATGAAGATCAAAGTGCATTTTGTAAAAGTGAATTATGATTTATTTAAATAACTCACCATTTTTCTTGTTCTTGAAATTATTTTATTGTTGAATAAAATGCATGTTTTTATGGATGATATACACCATTAATTAAACTAATTTATGTGTAAATACGTAAAGGCCTTATTAATGTAATTTTTTTTAAAATTTCTCTGCTTATAGTAGAATTTATTGTGTGACAGATTGAAATAAAAAGTAAATAATATATATATGACAGAGCCACTTTATACAAATAATAGAACTAAAATAAAAGATTTAAAATAGATTACAAAATTTTATGTTTGTATACAAATGCACAACAGGAAAATATTTCTGAACACAAACATAAATTGATGCAATTTTATTTATTATTGATTCTGTTAGCAAATACCTAAGCATTTTGGATCTAAATTAACAGAATTGCTGATGATATATTTAATTAAAAATGTGATTCAGTGTATTTGTGAAGCATAATGAAAATAACATATTCCTTTATTTAGCCACATTTTAAATATATCTAAACAAATACATATATACAGTACCGGTCAAAAGTTTAGACTCACTTTTATCAAACATAAGCATCAACAAACTTCGCAAAATGCTGTTTCCATTTAAAACTGTTCATTATTTTTTCATTTTCTATCTATACTGATGTTGATTACTAAATGAACAAAAGTGCATGTAAATACTTATTCTAAAATAAAGTGTAATTTATTTAAAAAATTTCATTAATTTTTAGTTTATTTGGTTACTTTTAATCTTTTTTTGTAAGTTTCATTGGTTAAATTCATGTACATAACACATTAAAAATTTGATATAATAGTTTTCATTTGACAGAATAACTGGTACATATTAAAAGCAAATGTAAACAATATTTTATACAATTTATTATAGAAATATGGGTCAAAAACCATAAATAAGTATCGAAACACGTGCAGTTATTATTGCACTTTATGGCGAGGCGAAGGCTATCTACATAAACAAATTGCCTTTAAAACTAGTGTTTCGCTGACCATTGTTGTCAGAACTTTGTAAAGGAAGAAAGAAACTGGTCAAAATAAGAGCCACCAACGATCAGGGAGACCTAGAATAACATTCAAACATGAGGATAAGTTTATCTGCATTTAAAGTAAGCGGCAGCGAATCGTTGATCAAGATTTTTTTTCCAGCAAGATAGCGATCCAAAACATTAATCAAAATTTTGTAGAAACTATTTTGTATCAAAATAAAATAAAAATGTACTGAAATACGTGGATTGACTCCATCTATCCCATAATATTAATCCTATTGAGCTATTATGGATTTAGAAATGTTAGAAAAATGCCATGTTTACCATATAGCAAAACAAATTTTGGGAATCTTTACTTAGCTGGAACCAGATCTAAACTAGAACATTGAAAAAACTAATAAACACATAAACTAAATCCCAAAAATATGCACTGCTGTGTTGTTATTAAGGCTAAAGGAGGATATTTCGAAGAATACAAGATTGGTCGAAATTCATAAGTTATCAAATTATAGTTCTTACAACACATATGTATCAATAATATCAAAATGAAATTAATTTGTTGGGATTTTCGGTCTAAAAACCTTGTTATTTGTTCATTTTTAAAAAATTCAAGAACTAGTCTAAACTTTTCACCGGTACTGTATATATATACTTTTCAAATATACAAAACAAATACTTTTTTATACCCTTTCAAACAAAACCTTGATGTTGTTTATTTTAACTAAATAAATTTATATTTTACATTTTTGATATTGGTGATAGAAGTTATCTTGTTTTCTTCATTATTTGTCTGATTCCTTTTTGTGGCAAAGTTTTCTCCTGTTCGAGATGTGAGATGAGTTCCGTTAGAATGTAAGACAAGTTCCTTTTACGTCTATGTTGCCAAATATTGATGATTTCCCTCTCAAGTCTCTCTGGTTCATAAAAAGTTTGCTATACAACAACATAAATTTTAAATAATATAAATAGAAAATCTCATTTAGTCAATTTTTTTGCGATGACAAAATATGCATAAAATTTAATTATCATTAAGGGATTCAAATTTTCAAGATCTTTTCTACCAACAACTATTAGGACTATTTTTTCAGATTGCCACTCTATTTAAGAATCGGAATTTTTGAAAAAAAAAGGTATATTTAATCAGAGAAGGTATATTTTTATTTCTTATTTCGTGACTTAAAAAAATATAGGTCTGTTAAAATTAATTGTCGTCAGGCCAGATGTATGAACCCGTTGACCTGAAGAAAATCAAACACCAAAAGAGGAGTAGAGTAAATGTCTTCCCAGAGAAGACCAAGACAGTTCAGGATGTGATCGGCGGAAGCCCGGTGTAGATGGCATTCAGGGCAGAGTAGGTAGGTTTTAGTTCCCTCAGAAAATAGTAAACCTTTAAGATGGCCGGTAGCTAGGCGGGAGATGGTGGTGCAGACTCTCCTTTCAAAGGGAAGGGTCAAAGAAGCTCCAGGCTTATTTCCCTTGTACCAATGGTGGGTGGGGGGAATCAACCAGTCTCTGAGAAGCTGGGATTTCTTCAGGGAGTAAAGTTCAAGATAGGTAAGATCAGAAGAGGTAGGGTGCGGTTGGCTGCAACCCTCTTTAGCTAGGCTGTCCGCTAAATCATTACCATAGATACCGACGTGAGAAGGAACCCACTGCAGGTGAATATTATGTTGGAGGGACAAGAGTTTTAGGTTGTTTACGATGGAAATACTGGTTTTGTCGCCAATTTGGGTCCGGTTGTTGAGATGTTGCAGGGAGCTGCGGCTATCAGAGAATATCCAAAGGTCTTTAAAATAAAGGTCATTTTGCATAACAAATTACAGACCCCTGTTGATAGCCAGAAGTTCACTTCTGAAAACGGAGCAGAAGTCTGTGTTACGCTGGCAGAGAGAAAATTTTTCATCAGGAGTCTCGATGTTGACTCCGCTGCCAGCATGACTATCAATTTTGCTGCCGTCAGTGAAAATGTTTGCGTCTTGTTTTGGAATAGAGTGAATAATTTAGAGAGCCAGTTGCTTTAGATGGTCGGGCAGGAATTCCTTCTTGTTGACAGGAGCGGGAAGGTTGAAATGGAAGAAAACTTCTGGAAGATCTTCAGAAGGGATCAAAGAACTGTGAAGGGAGTGCGGCTCTACATTATCGACAAGGAGGTTTTGAAAAACTATTTGGCTAAATGGACTGTTTTTCTTGAGCCTTTGGGAGAAAATCCAATTGCTGAGGTATTCGGAAGTCTTGTTATGTGGTTCAAAGCTGAGGAGCTTGTTATAATATTTTACCAGGCTGGCTTGTCTTCTGGTATGGAGAGGCAAAAGGTTAGCTTCATAATGTGCAATGTTGGCTGGGCAACTCTGTTTCAAACCTGTGATAATACGGGCAGCACTAAGTTGGACCTGTTCAAGTTTATTTAGATTGGTCTCAGAGGCACAGCAGAAAATTGGTGAACCTTATTCGAGAATAGGCCTTATGAGAGCCAGAAAGGTAGTTCTCAGAGTGGTCGCATCCGCACCCCAGTCTCTGCCAGCGATGTACTTCAAGATGTTCAAACGCTTTCTAGCTTTCAAGGTAATATGTTCAATATGCTTATTGCTGGTAAATTCAGGGTCAAGAACAAAGCCTAAGTATTTTGGATGTTTCTCATAGATAAGTTTCTGGCTCTCAAAGACCAGTTTTGGGTGATAATTATACAAATGCTTTGAAGAAGGTAGTTGTAGATTTGCTTGGATTGAAGTGAAGTTTATGGTCAGCAGCAAAAATAGAGATAGACTCCAAAGAAGCATTGAGTCTGGACTCCAAGTCATCCAGATTTTTTCCTGAGCTCCAAAGGGCAATGTCATCAGCAAAGAGTCCAATATTTGTGCCCGAGGTAATTGTCCGCTCAATGCCAGCCAAATAAAGGGTGAACAGAGTAGTGCTAAGTACGGTTCCTTGGGGAACTCCTTGGCTCAGTTTATAGGTGTCAGAAAGTGTTTTATTATATTTAACCGTGATATATCTTTGTTGAAGATAGTCTGAAATCCAAACTAGGGCATTACCTCGTATGTTAAAGGTGTCATGAAGCTTTACGATCAGTTTGTGTTTCCAAACCCTGTCAAAAGCTTTAGTAAGATCCAGTAAAGCAGCGACACTATGATGAGTAGGTTTGAGATTCTGGGTATCCCTGATGGTTTGCACAAACAGTAGGACTTGATCTGTTGTACTATGGCCCTTTTCTGAATCCATATTGTTCTCTGGGAATGAGTTGGTTTTTATCCAGGATAAACTTGAGTCTTGTTAGGAACATTTTCTCCATTAACTTGCTAGAAGTGCATGTAAGGGCAATGGGTCTAAAATCTTCCGAGGAGCAAGTATTCTTGTTTGGTTTTTTGATTGGAATAATAGTGGCTCTCTTCCATTCCTGTGGAAGTCGCCCTTGTCTCCAGGATTGATTAATGATGTTTAGTAGCCATTGCTTCCCTGAGCTGCCAAGGTTTTCAAGCATACAGCCATAAAGACCATCTGGGCCAGGAGATTTGGTCATATCAAGAAGTGCCATTGCCAGGAGTAATTCACGCATAGAAAAGGGTTTGGCTAAAGAAGAATCTCCAATATCAGAGCTTCGACAACCGTGCACGATGCGTCTTGCTCCAGTCAGAATTGGCCTATCCTCATTCGAGAAATTGAGTCTGCTAATCCGTTGGTAGTGGTTCGCAAGGCCAGTGGCCGCAGATTTGTCATCTGGGAACATTTCCCCATTGTCGTTTTTGATAGAGTTATTAGCGTATTTAAACAGAATTCCATCCAAGCTGCTGAACTAAAACTCAAGGTTTTGCAAAGTGTATACGAAATTTTTTTATAACAATACTATCAAAAGTGCAATATTATTTAAAATAAAAAAAATTTTTTTTTGCTAATATAAAATATTAGTTTATAAATATTATATTTTAATGTTTACTCTGATAAAGTATTAACACTTGCTTATAAATTTTTTAATATTTCTAACTATTTTGGTTAGCTGTGAATGGATGTTTTTTTAAATTTATAATTTTGATCCTCAATTTTAGATTGAGGAATCTAGCTATTTAATCAATAGCTCATTTAACTAATTAGACTTTGATAGTGTAATAATGAATTTTGCAAATAGGAGAGTATGTAAACTATATTTTTATTTTTGTCACTGCTTCATAATTATGCCTTGTAAATGTATCAAAATGTAGTGTGTTGTATCAATTGTATGTGCATTTAAAAAATTTGCTTTTTATTTGTACCATTAAATAATTTTTATTTCTTAATTTGTGCATTATTTAGGCAAATTTTGTACAATGAGTTAATTTATAAATATGTTATATTTTTCAAGGATATTTTAATTAAAAACTTAATGCAAGGAAATTTTTAGCTATAAATTTCTTTTCTACATATATGCGTGTATATATATGTATGTAACACAATAAAGAGATAAAAAAGAATTGAAGGAGAAATTTACAAAGAAAATTAAAAATTAATTTCGGTTAAGCTTCACCTTCACATTCACTGTGCATAAACTGCAAGTACTCAGAACCCATATAATTTTGTTTTTAAATTTATTGATGATTTAATTATCTTTAATTTTCAAAATTATACTTTTGTTAAATAATATTTGCTATGAGGAATTAATCTTGATCAGTTATCATGACAATAATATTAATTTTAATTTTTTGGATTTAAGTGTAACAAAAGAACAAAATGTCTACATAGTTGATTTATAAGATAAAAGAAATGAATTTAAATTTAAAATAAATAAAATAATTACATGGGACTCTCATGTTTTTAATAATATTTATTTAAATGCTATTTTTATCAAATAACTGGAATTAAAAGAATTTGTTTTAATATTTATTTATCCAAAAACGAAATAGATAAACTCTTCCAAAATTTGATTCAAAACAATGACTATCCAACTAGTGTAATTAAATTCTATGTAAAATCATTGAGTTAATTGTGTCTTATAATTATTAACGATTTTATTACACAAAAAATATTTGGTTATCTAAATTTATACTTTTACCATGTGCAAATCCAATTCGGGTAACTCTGTGGCTAAAAATCTTCAAATATTTATTAAAGAATTTTTTCAATAAATGTTAATCATGTCTCTAAAAACTACCAAAATTAAAATGTTGTAACTAAAATTTGACCTTTTATTAATTTTAATCTTTGAATTAAAATTCTCTTATAGAATTAAAATAAAACTTCTCTTTTAAAAAAAAGTTTTTTTTTTATTATTTCTTTCTACGAAGGAGGTCTATAGCTAAGTACGTAGGGTATTAACAATCAGCCCACTTGATACATGTTTTAAATTCCATTTCTGAAGTAAAAAATTAGACATTTTAAAAGTCACAAATTAATATTAAGGGAGAAAAAATCTGTCATGTAAAGATATTACTAATCCCCATGGCAAAATCGTGGTGACATTGTCGCAGAACATTATCGAGTTCTTGCAGAATGATTTTTCTTTTGGAAAGTAATAAATGTAAATTTTCTTTTCTGCAGAAATTTTTGAAAGATTTTATCTTTTCTTCAGAATTATATTTAAAAGATGCCTTTTTCGCGCATCCCAGTGGGGAAAAAAAATGCTCTTTGATTTTTCGATTCTCATTTGAGAATAATGAAGCAAAAAATTTTGTTTTCTTTTTTGTAGAAATTTTTGTTTTATTTTTTCATGCAGTTATTACTACTTATTTCCACATAGCTTTTAAAATCCGATATTTTTAATACGATAATATTTATTGCAACAACTGAATCTCGAAATGAAAACACGCATTTAGTAACCCCCTTTAAAGGGGCCAATTCGCGTGATTCGCTCGATCTCTTTCTTTTTTCTTCTTCTTTTTTTTTTTTTTTTTTTGTAGTTACTGCTACAGATTTCACGATTTTTTTTAATGTGATGATGAATTACAAAATGCGAAAAAGGAAATAATTAGTGTGTTTTCTTCCTACAAAATGAGAGAATATTGCCCATAATAGTAGAATAAAAAAAATATTACATATTTAATTTAAAAAAATATTTTATTTGATCCGATTTTTTTTATATTTTTTGAAGTTGATGCTTTTCTTACTTTAAATTAGCAACATGTGTTTTTGTTATTTTTAAGTATTTTGCAGAAAGATATTAGTATTAGAGAGATTTCTTGCAGAAAGCTGGAAAAAATTCTGCCACAGGGTTACTGATTATTATTGAGTATATTCACAGTGAAGATTGGATTAGAAACATCAAAATCAGTTTATTATTGGTGGAATAATTTTAAGTAGTATTATTTTTTACTACAAGCCGACCAGATGGTTAGCGTGCCTGGCTGCGGAGCCGATGGTTGTGGGTTCGAATCCCGCTCAGGGCATGGATGTTTCTTTCTCTCTCTGTGTGTGTTCTATGTCCTTACTTCTGTGTGAATTTAACCCGCCCTATAATCGGGTTTGTGGTTGTATGACGTGGGCGACGCTACTCCACAGCCGTGGCTTAGCCATAGGTGCTCACTGGGTAATGATAAAAGAGTAGCAATTCTGGCATTTCTGAGACCAATGGGAAATAGACCCAAGTTCTCGCCATTAACCAAAAAAAAATTTCTTGCTACAATTAGTAAGTCTTTAGCTGTTTTCGAATTTTATCTGCCAATAACACTGATTTTGATGACATTTTTTTTAATACTGTCTTCACTATAATTGATCAAGGCAATGATTTGACAAATTCTAATAGCTTTGTTTCTCGTTTTTCATTTTAAGACCCTTAATGTGTAGTTTATGATTTTTTTTTTATATAAACGATTTATAATCTATATCAAGTACGGTAATTACGAACACTCTGCACATGTTTTATATAGATAATGCTCTGGTTACTTATAGTATTTTTGTTTTTTTTTTAATCGAGATAAAATTATATATCGATACACTAATTCAGAATTCTGAGTATTTTGTCATCTCCCAAATTACAGTTTAATGGAACTAGTATTATGAATTTTCTAGAAAAGGTTTTTTTAATAATTTCTTGTCATAAAAATTTTTTTTTGTGCTATTAGCAGTTTTTTTATCTCCCAGAAAAACAATATTAAAAATTTAGTTGTATTTTTTTAAAAACAACTGCATTATTAATCTTTAAAGAAATAATTTAATTTTCGTTGTGTGTATACATATACAGTATAGATTAGTTTAAAATGACGTTACTCATAGATTCCTAACTCCAGTTCAACTGAATAGATTGAAGTATACAGGGTGGTTACAATTAAAGTGGTCCTCTTTAGAACCCGTTCTACCTATACTATTTTGATGAAACTTGTTATATATATTATATGGATCATTTGGAAATGAATTTTGTTACAAAAAAAAGTTCACATTTTGAAGATCAGGCGGCACTTTTCAAAAATCCCTTTTACTAATCAGTCTAATTTACAAAGACTTGCAGTTAAAGCCAGAAAGTTGTCCTGTGTACCCTTGTCATCGTCAATCCTGCTCTTACAGAAAAAAGATCGAGCTTTACTGGTGAAAACTGTCCGCAGCAATAACTTAGGTGCACCACGTGAATATTATCGTTTAATGAGATTGCGAAAAGGGCCCATGTCGAAGAATAGTTTGAAGAAGAAGATGATTTCGAAATTTGCAGAGACTGGAGAGTTGAGTGTGTTGACTGAAAAGGCCTACTCTGTTGAGAACGAAACTGTTGAAAGAGTCGTTGCTGCTGTGGTTGAAAGAGCTTCCAGTTCTAGTTATACTTCAACAAGTGCTTTATTGGTGTCACACGAGCTGGTGATTCCGTGATCGACAGGTCCCGCAGTGGACTGATCGTTAAGACACGGTTCCCAGCAGATCACCGAAGTCAAGCATCACTGGCTACGGTCAGTGTGCGGGTGGGTGACCACTTGGATCAGCCTGCGTAGGGACCTAGGGTGTGCGGTATTGGTCCTCGTTAAACTGTGCTACCGTAAAGTGCTCGACTTCGCGCGCAGGTCGTCGGGCTACCGAAGCGGGGGTGCCATCCCCTCCGCAGAGGATCAAAATTGTGATGGCATGTCTTCGGATTATCCTCCGGGATGTTTCCCAGACCGTCGAAAATAGCCCATTGTGCAGCTCTAGTGCGACGTAAATTAACAACAACAACAATAACCGTGATCGACAGTTGTTGTTTCACAACCGGTATTTCTACTAGATTTCTCAATTTTTCGGTGTTCAGTTCCTCTTAAATCTTGAAATCGTACGGGAAATTCTCTGTTGTGCTCCTATAACTGCCATATAATGTTAGAGATTGGATCCTTCACTTATATCAGCTAAATTACCATTTTCGCCCTCAGATCCTTCGGCAGAAGCTGCAGATATCTCATTGGATGTTTCATCGCCATGTCATTTACAATTTCTGACCTTGGATGCAAACACTGGCTGTTTTCACCATAACTTAGATGAAGCTTCTAAGTAATGTTAATAAAAGTGACTAAATCCGATTTAGTTTTAAATGTTGCCCGTAAAATGAGATCTTTGATTACTACAGATGTAACTTCAAAGAAATACGATTTATTCATGTTGACCATTTCAATTTGCATTTTTTGCGTTTATCTAATTTAACGTAAAACGTTTTAACGTAATTTTGACCTGAATCGGAGCACGATCAATATCCAATCCAGTGCCCTCAAAGTTACTGATTTGTTATGGGAACATGAAGGATTTTGTGTGTAACAGGTACCATTTTCTTCACTGGCAGTCTTCGGTATGATAATTATACACCGGGCTATTTCCATGGAAACAGAAATTGCGAGACTGAGATGTTTTTTTAGACGGAGAACTTATCAGTTGGAATTGAGAACTCGTCTTGTGGATGTTACGTTGGAGTAATATGTGCTTGAGTAAGTGCGCGTTACGATATATCTCTTCTTCATTTGTGTTTTCTTTCATCTGTAAATAATTTTTCTTTGTATTCGTTCTTTAAAATAACTTAAAATAAAGCATGACAATATGTAATGCATTGTTGAATTTTTAAAATATCACTGTTCCATTTCTGTTTAAGAAAAATTCTAATTGTGTTTTCGATATTTCTTCAAGTATTTTGATAAAAAGTTAAGTTTTGCCCAGTTTTTAAGTATTATAATTAGAAGTTATTGTAACATAATCGTGTATTTAAAATATTTATTACATAATTTTCTTAAAAAATTTCAAGATTATAAAGTTTATGAAATTTCTTGTTATTTATCTCAAAATTATATAGTTCAGACAGTGTTCTTAATTAAACTTTGTTATTTCTTTCTTAATTAAACTGTGTTATTTCTTTCAACTCACGCATTTTTTTACAAAAAAAATTTTCGAAAAAAAATAATTATTTTTTTTAATGAGTATTAAAAATTAAACTAAATTTTTGATATTCTTTAACAGCGCAGAAATAAGTCTCCTTGAAAACTGAATAAGTGACAATCGTACAGTAGATATCAGTTTCTCTGCAGTCTGCACATTGACTTCTGTAACAGGTCATGCTTTTTTAACAATGGCTGTGATGGGTTAAAGCGACTTTCTAGTTTTACCTTGTACTTTTTTAGACATCGCAAATAAACAATTAATAAGAAACAAATTCTTTTTTAAAAAAATGTCAATTTCCAGCTGAATAAAAAAAAACTTTACTGATCTTCTTTGAAGTGAATTTCTGAAGTAGAATTATTTTATTTATCTATTTTTTTTTTAAATTATTATTTTTTTTCACTTTTTGATACCAGGATACCACGACTTTTAAATTGAACAGGCTCAATTCTAATTTTTGTCCAATAATGTGCCAATTTTGTCCAATAAAAATCCAGTAATATATATATATATATATCAAAATAAAAGCATAGAAAGCTTCAACTGAACTTTTTGTGTTATTCCTTTTCTGTAAATCTTTTTCTTAATTTATTATTCAAAATACGATCTTTCTCATATTTTAATATTCACATCCTGTCTTTTAATCTATTTTTAGTTCAAGTATGCATTATATATATATAATTTACATTTTAACGTTTATCCCTTTTCTAACTTGTGAGAAATATATTTCCCCACGACATATCTAATAGACCAATTATAATTACTAAGATTTCCCTAAAACAAAACATTTTACGGATTTACTTAACAAGATTTTCCCTAACTTTTATTGAAGAGCACGACGATTTTGTGTCACTTGGATGATTGTTCTCTCTTTATTAATTATGAAATAAATAGTGCGCCTTCTTTCTATGCCTAAGACCAGTTTTATCCTTTCTTTCGGCACCGATGTATATAAGCTGTAAATGTTACTAATTGCTCACAGATCAACATCTCATTTTATTGTAATAGATATTAAAAAAAGAAAAGAAGAGAAATGCGCTTTTGAAGTACTTTTATTAAACAATTATTATTAAAAGTGCTAACAGCGGATTAAAATAAGAGGATTTAAGATTTATCTTAAATCATTAGTTTTTTCATGCAACTTATATCCAACTATCATCTCTCAATGAAGCACAGTTCCTGAGGATTCGGAATGAGACCAGCTGTAAATATATAATCCAGATCAGGTACTTTTCCAGGCGGAGGTTGGATGGAAAATTTCTGCATTATGGACACGAAATACAAGTAGACGGTCATTACAGCAATACCATCTCCAGGACAATTACGTTTCCCTGCAGTAACAAAAATAACATTGAAAATTATACATTCAAGTTGAATTCAATAATTCGAATGTTTTAATAAATTTATATAAAATGTTTAAAATAAAACAGTTAAAATATTTGGTTTCAAGACTCATTCATTCACAGAAATGAAATTTTAATGAAAACTCTTACCAAAATACATGCCAGTCTTTGTGAATGTAAGAAGTTTTAATTCATTTAGGGAAATTGATCAGTATGACTCTCAAATACTAAGATGCTTTTTTAAAAGAAAAAAATTGCTGAATTTTAATTCGTAAAATCTTGAATTTACGAAGGGAATCAAATGAAAAAGATTCTTGATTAAATAGAAATGATAAGATGGAAGCTTATATAAGCAAGTAAAATATATGTACTCACCCATTTTTTTAAAAGTTTTTAACTAGAATTTTTTTTACTATGACTTAGGCCGTTGCCAAGCAACACCTAGGCATCAGTACGGATCAATTCAGTAGTTCAACTTAACGAATATAAACTGCGCAGTAGAGGAAAATAAGAAAGATGTCACTAAATTCGAACGACTAAGCTGCGCAGTGGGGGAAATATGAAAGATGTGATTACGTTTGGACTACTAAAGGATCAAATTTCTTGTTAATGGTAACCCGTGCTGAGGCCTTCTCTCTTTTAGGAAATATTGTGCCAAATCGACAGGATTATTAGTTTAGAAGTTATAAGGGGTTTAATATTTAGAATATCTCAAGAGTGCAATTTTCGACTTATTTGAATCTCTGACGTTGCTATCTGGACAAGTGAGATACTGTTTCATATCGATTTTTTTAAATACTAAATTGAATAAAACTAAGTTGAAAGAACTAACAGTTTCTAGGTTACTTAAGCTTTATACATAAATGTATTCAAAAATAAAATCATACTCTTTACACATAAAACACTATAAACTATTTGTCTTAATAAATTACTTGAAGTAAAATTTGATTCTGCATGGAATACATAGGTAGCAAGTAACAATCCCTCACTTGTCTGCATAGTACGCTAGATGTAGAAATAAGTATAAGAGAAATATTTTTAA
Organism: Parasteatoda tepidariorum; assembly: GCF_982258835.1. Classification (NCBI taxonomy): domain Eukaryota; kingdom Metazoa; phylum Arthropoda; class Arachnida; order Araneae; family Theridiidae; genus Parasteatoda; species Parasteatoda tepidariorum. The sequence goes on from NC_141762.1 coordinate 28,964,332, forward strand.
TAAGTACATTATACCCTTATACTAAACCCCTTACAACTTCTAAACTGTCTCATAGATAAGTTCATAACAAATTTTACTTGCCAAGATTCTATCCTTTTTTACAACTTCTCCCTCTGTAAATTCAAGATGGGGAATAAAGCTCTTCTCAGAGGACCAGTCAGACTACACATATTTATATTTGATTTCATTTTATTTTATAGCCGTAGTTGAACAGCCGACCTAATTTTGGGTTTACGGCAGTCAACTTCGTAGCTTTGCCATATTGAGTTTAAGGCCACACATGAAACTCCTTGCCTTGCCTTCGTTTTTTGCTGATAACACTAAGGAAAAACGTAAAAACCTCTCATGGTTAGCTCGACAGCAAGCGTACAATCCGTCTACCACTGAAGATATTTTACATTAGCACTGTGGTCAGTGCGAGCCGGGAGCAGAATTCGTATTGCTGAGATTCGAACCTATATTACCTCGTTAGGAAGCGAACGTTTTATCTCCTGAGACAATGACCCTTTTAGAATTCTATTTTATAACAGGCGTTAAACAGCAGACCCAATTCTGAGTTTACGATCAATGTTCAACTACGTAGCTTTGTAATTTTTAGATCCAATCCAGAAGATAAGAGAATTCCTGGATCAAGCAAATCAATAAACAAGTCTTCGTAGAGCACTTTTTGGTGGAATTTATCCTCGTTTGCGGTACCACGAAAATATCCCACGGTTAGCCAGGAGACAACAAGATTCTGACCCAAGATCCCTCTACCACTGAGAATATTTTAAGTCAGCATTGTGGTCAGTGAAAGGCGGGAAAAGAATTCATATCAACCAGCTACCGTTGAAAATTCGAACCTGGGTTGAGCCATAGAGAGGCGAACGTTTTTTCATTGAAATGCGAAACCTCAGTCCCCTAAGCCACCGAGTCTCTAGGTATTCATATTGGAAACTTCTAATTCTAAGTTGAACGACTTTTAGAGACACTTAAATTGGCTTGATAAACAATACTTTAAAGTGAATAATTCTTACCAAATGAAAATGGTCCATATGCATCAACATTGTATAGCCTGACTGAGCCATCTTTATCAAGGAATCTGTCGGGTTGATATGCCATTGGGTTGTCAAAATATTTAGGATCATGCATCATTGCGTATCCATTGCAGATAATCTGAGCACCTTGTGGAATTTCATAGTTTTGAAAAGTAAAACTTTCCGTTACACTGTAAAACAATCGTCTGGATTTAAAATATTCATTGAAAATCTTTATTAAAACACAATATCATTAATCAGTCAATTTAGTACTTTCATGTGGCATGCCATAAATTCACTTGCGTGTATTTTACGCAATGCAGCTACTGCAGAATTATACGGATTAAATAGCTCTGTTATCTGATAATCAATGTTATGGCTCTGTTAGTTAATAATACTTGAAACACAATTCCTTTAAAGCAGTGTTTCCCAAGCTTATGACTTTAGTGTACCCTTTATAAATTTTTCGTAACGCTGTGTACCACTAATAAAAAAATGAATGTATTTTTTAAAAATATTTTTATTAACATATTTTAGTTATTAACTGTTAACTCTACAAAAAATAGCCAATAGAAAAATACGCAATCGTAAATTTTCATGACTAGCTTTGTTTTTAAATAAAATGTTTTGAAATTTTCGTTTGTTGCAAGATATTTCGCATAAGAACGCGTACCCCTGCTAAACTGTTCCCGTACCCCTGGGGGTACGCGTACCACACTTTGGGAAACACTGCTTCAAAGTAAATGGTAAGTTTATCCCGACGCTGCCACCAATTTAAATATAGCTGTAACGAATCAAGCTATATTAAAGAAACAGTTCTTTTTTATAAAAACACATTTACATTTACACAATTATTTGACAACCACACATAAACTAAACAAGTTAAATTGAATTGCCCGTAACAGGTTACTAATAACCTTACAAAATAAACGGGTTAGTGTAAACCTTAAATTCAAAACAAAAATTATTCTCTTCAAAAATCAACTCAAATAGTCTCGTGCTTGGTTATACGTTTTTTATTCATGCTTTTGCTAGCCAGAAAATTTTTAGATTTTATACCACTGATAATTAAATATATTTTACTATTTTAAGTATTAATGACTTACTATCGGGCTGGGAAAAGTCCACTTATTGAAGCCCACCGTAACATTTCCAATATCGATGCCAAAGTGTACGGTAGTTTCTGTTTGTCTTCGTAGTAAACCGTCCCATCTCTTCCGATTTCCCGGTCGATTTCTTCGCATACTTTTTTCTGGATTTCTTGGTTTTTGGCCATTAATAGAAGCAGCCAACCTACACTGGCAACTGTTGAGTCATGACCCGCAATTAATAGTATAAACATGTCACCAATGAGATGTTCAACTGAAAAAGGAAATATTTATGAATTTAATTTTATTATTATTTACATGTAAGCAGACACTTATATCGGCTTATATTATTACTTCAAAAGACTGAGGGGAATCGTAAATCGACTACGTCAACCTTCATCTATTAGAAGGTACCTCAAAATAAAATCATGTTAGCATGTCTTATATACTAGTGAATTGGCATTCAATATTTATAGTGGTAGTTACGCCACAAGACTTTCATATACATATAAAACACACACATATATATAAGTCGCAGTCAGTATTATTTACTGCGCATGAGCAGCAAGTACAAAGAACTCATAAAATAAGTTAAAAAACAATGATAGAGAAAACATGGAAAAAATATATAAATATTTTTAAAAGAAAAGAAAAAGAAAAAAATTTTGAAAATGAAATATTTTATGAAAGATATTAAGAGAAAAAATAAAAAGTCAAAAAACAAAATAAAGAAAATATATTATCTCATCAAAATTTCACATGTTTATATCAGCAAAAAGAGTGCTTTCTAATATTCTATTACAAAGCAAAATATATCTATACAACAGTGTGAGGAGTAAAAAAAAATTGAAACAAAATTAAGCGGGAAAATGCTAAATCAAACATATCAAGCAAAAAATAGAAAATAAAAAATTCAAGAAAATGCAGAATAAAACACAAAATGTAATATAAAAGCGTGTAGCGAATTCATATGTACTTCCACTTTCAAAATAATATTTCAAAATTAATTTAAAATATTTTTGTAACAAGTTAGCCAGATTACAAAATATTAAAATAGAAGCGCAAAAAGAGGATGAAGGTATCGTTTTATAACGAGTTCGATTTGTTAAGTTATCTTGGAAGTTATCTTATCCGAAACTGAATGTGCGGAAGGTAAAAATATAATACTGGATAATTCAATGAGGTTGAATTTCAATTATAAAATTTTAATATCAATTATTATTTTTTTTTTTCAAATTTATTAATAATTATAACATACAATTAACTAGATTTTATATAGAATTTAATTACATTAGTTGGATATCCATTGTTTTTTTTAATGAAATTTTTGATGAGTTCGTCTATTTGTTTTGTCGATAAATAAATAATTCGGAGGCATACATAATTGTTCTCTATTTCTCATTATTTTTCACTTGTGCCTCAAAGAGTTTTTTTACTCATTGGGAAAATAGTTCTAGATTTTTCACGTCCCCTCACTCTTCGACAAAATCAACTAGATCAACTTCATCACCATATTCCCAAATGAAGAATTTTAAAAGTCATAAGAAATAGGCTAACATAAGCATTTATAAAAAAGCATAATAAGATCAAATAAAAGAAAGCAGACGATAATTTTGAAACTTCTTAGAGTTTGGAGTCAGGCTCATTTTTATTTTCAACAGCATTGATTTCTATATTCTTTTTATGATTAACTTAATCGTAATCATCTTGACGGCAATTTTAATATTAGTTAAGAATACAGAAGAAGGAAAAGAATTTTGGGATTAAAAATAGCAGCTTTAATGAAAGTCTTATCAAGTGAGAAAAAAATTCAACAATGGGTAACTATTATTCAAAATTTTCTCTTTTTTAAAAATATTTTTATATTTTTTTCTAACATTATGCTTTGTTTTTAGTTTCTTATCTTTAATCACGGAATAAAAAATGAAAAGACTTTTTACATTTTTTTTTTTAAAGAGATGATAAGGGAAGCGTTTAATCCTTTCAGGGTGGCAAGAAATAAATATATGAACACACATATAATACGCCATTAAAATACCACAGACAACCATGCAAATATCTACAAATATCCAGATAACAGAACCACTAATAGAAAATCAGTACAAAAAAAAAAATTAAAAGAAGCAGGTAATTTTAGAGCGTCTTAAGTTCGTTGTTTCTTTGCTGAGACTTTTTTTAAAAATTTTTTTTGTTTTAAGGTATGAACTAACCCGTTTCGGAAATTGGATATGATATAAGCCTTTTGTTTTAATGCACTGATCTGTTACGGGGAATCGGAAATTTTTATGGATGCTATAGTTCTATAACGTTTAGCACAAATCCTGTTCTCTAAAATAGACTAAGAGGAAAATCCATTGGTCTAGGTATAGCGCTTATTAAAAATAGGAAAATATAGTTGGCATCATTCGCGAGTGGTTTTAGTTCTGTGTGCAGAAAGAAAAGAGCCCTGTTAAAATGTTCGTTTTAGATTTCAAAGAGTTTCCAAAAATTCAAGAACTTACATCCAAAATTTGCAAAAACATCTTCCATAATGAGAATATACGATAAGTTCTTATAGATTTATTCAATTCTAAACTTGAGTACCAAGCATGCTTGGGAACTAAACACTTGGGGTTCCTCGTTCGACTGACCACACAGTCGGAAGTCGGCCGGAACCTCCGAGAAAGGGAGGTTACGGCCCTTTTTCTATCTTCTCGGGGATTACGGATGGGCACAGTATTCCTTGGCCCTCTATTTACTGTCACGCCACTGAGTTTAGTTAAACTTTCTTTTAGTAATTTCTCAGTCGTTTTTTTTTTCCTGTTTTGTTTTGCCCAAAAAATAAGAAATTTTTAATTTCCTTTCCACTCTTTTTCCGTAATACTAGGATTTCTAGACAATTTAAGCCATCAAAACCTGTTTGATTGTGAGATGAAACATAGTGAAAGTGGAAGGCTGTGATTAAAAAGATATTCAAATATCGTCTGGCAATCAAACTGATTTTGATGTTATCAGGCTTTGATGTTAACCTTCCTTCAGCAATAATTCAATATGTTTCGATGATTTTAAATAAATAACATCCAAAATTTCGACCATTTTCTGATATTCTGTTTGAAAACATAAGTATGGCAGTCAAAAATGAAAATTTGGAGTCAGAAATAGAAAAAAATACCTGTAAATGAACTGTTGGTATCATCTTTTTTTTTATCTAGTTCGTTTAAGTAACAACCAATAAAATCATCCCTTGTAACTTCATTTTTCGAACGCATTCGGTTTTCCACCTCTTTTCTGAAAATTAAAATTAAATATTTTTATTTCAATTGGAGGAAAAATTTGATGAAAATAGAATGCGCTTATTAATAATTTTTTTAAAATATACGATCAAACTCGTTTAATACAAACCTTGCTTTAACGAGATCCCCTTTTTAACGAGAAATTTTTCAACAAATGTTTGGTTTTGCATTAACTTATATAAAATCCTGTTATAAAACGCGCTGTTTAAATACTTATAATCATCCACCTTTCTTCTTAACACTTTAATATTTACTATTTTAAGTTTTTATAAAAAGGATTTCAGACAACTTTTTTGTAATCCTTTGTTTGTTTTCTTACTTCAGTACATTTTGTAACATATTTTGAGTTCGAAAACTTTCTAGTCAGAACTTTCTAGTCCCTTTGACGCAGAGCGGTTGCTACTCTGCTACTGTCGGCTTGGTTTTTAACTAAGTCAACTGCGAATTATGGACATTGTGGATTTGAGTTTGGTGCTTGATTAAATTCAAGCCTCCTTTGCATGTCTACCAATTGGTGGTGCTCACAATCGAGACCAAATCGGGGGCTTGTGCTAATGATCTGCTCGTAGGCCACTGTCGTGGTGGTTTGTATTGGATTCAGCTATCTGAGCAACTGCTTGCGAATGGCTTGAGGAACTCAAATAAAAATTTATAACGAGCATAATACGGATATGTTAAGAGAGAGTCGCGGTAGCTCCGGGGTTTGAGCGTTCGCCTTCCACTGAGGTCTCAGGTTCGATTTCCAGCGGTATTTAACAGTCAAAAATATTTTTCAAAATTTCCAAAATGCTTTCTTTTAGAACTATGTGCAATGTAGTTTTCAGTCCCATATAGTTTATTAACTTAAAAATTTTTGATCTATCTAAAAATCAGGACAGAAGCAAACGTACTTCTTTCTTCTATGACTCTTCACGCGGTAATGGTGAAGGCATGTTAAATGTTACCCTAGATAGAGGGTAGTTCTCAACGCCACCTGTAGCCACATTTCTATCACCAATTGGTTTTGCTTTTTAGTACACAACTAAATTTTCCTTATTTCAAGTATCATTGATTTTAAATAATATAACTCTATGGAAACACATTTTAAAAATACAAATATAAACAAGATAAAAGCGTGGTTTTAGATAAATTTAGTAATACTGATTCAGTTACGTAGCACCAATTCAAATGTTCACGTTAAGGATTGAGCTTGTGAAAAATAATTAAACATTAAAGTACGTGCCTTAAAATATTAAATAGAATTGTCTACAGCAGAGGTTCTCAAATGGTGTTTCGTTGAAGCCTAGGGTTCTGTAGAAGGGTCACAGAGGTTCCGAGAGTTACATCTCTTTAACAAGTTATGGTTTTCGAAACCCGTAAATAGACTTATATTCAAGTACTAATTCTTATTTTATTTACACTGGTGTGCAAAACTTAAGCAACAAGTGCGTTTTTTGTCATAACTCTACGAGAAATCATCCGATTGACATGAAATTTGAATATGATGTACATTATTTTCTACTTAAACGATGGTAAAAGAATAATGGTGCAGAAATTAATATAAAGCTTAAAGTAGGGTATGGAACAAAAAAAGGCTTTATTTGACATATAGTGGCGTTACAAATGATTGCCTGAAGAAGCGTAAGTACAACTGGCATGTGTTCCCTAGTATGGGATATGCCCTCCCCTTACTGTAATTGTTGCTTGGCATCGTCTCTCCATGCTAAGCACCAGATTATCCAGGAGTTCTTGGGGTAAACGTCTTCATTCCTCCTTTAACGCATCTTTCAGCTGATGGGTGTTACCAGGAGGATACTGTCGTGTCGCAAGACGTCTCCCTAATGCAGCGTTCAGGACCTCTAGCAAATAAGCCACCTTTGTGGAGGCGTCTGGCCACTGTAAATCTTGATACTTGTCGTCCTGTGGCTGTGCACTGCACTGTTGCTGAGATATGGCTCTCGCTGACTGAAAACGGTTTCTTTTCGCCTGGAGGACAATGTAACGGTCATCTCTTGGTGTTGTTTTCCTTGGACGGCCACCACCAACCTTCCGAACAGCTGTACCAGTAGTTTTAAAGGCATTCCAAGCACGAGAAACAGCACTTTTGTTGATCCCGAACTCTTCGGCGACACTGGTCACACTACGCCCCTCCTCAAGCTTCCCAATCATTCTTCCTCGAGTAAAGTCGTCTGAATGATTTCTTGAAGACATGTTTCACAAAACAAATCACTTGCACTTGCAGCGAATGTCTATAACTACGGTGCTCTTTATCCTTATATCACAGCTTTGACCTGCGCGCTCCAACCCACAAGGTTCAAGTACACTTACATCACCTACGACGTTTCATTTCTAAAATTTGCATACAAATAATCTTTCTACTGAATTACGTGCATATTATACTGCAATTTCATGGCTATCTTATACTTTGTTGGGGAGCTGTGGGTGAAAAACCACTTGTTGCTTAAGCTTTGCACACCAGTGTAATATTTCAGTTATTTTAAGGAAATTATTTTATTGAAATGCTTAAAGAAAGAAATTTCAAAACAACTTTTTTTCTAATAACAATAGAATAAATGAAGCATGAAAAGGATAGATACATTTATAAAAAAATTTAGTACTGTTTTTCATCCAATAAAAATAATCAAATTTAACAGTGAAGAAGTATGTTTCTAGGATAAGTATTTCCAAAGTTCAATTTCTTTTCTTCTCGTTTTAATTTTAATGGAAACCACATTTTATCTCATTGATTTTCAGTTTAAGCATGAACTAAAATTAAATTTAGAATTAGACCAGATTCTAAAATTTAGAACTATCGTTTCAGACCTGTGAATTCAACTGTCTGGCAAAAAAAAAAAAAAAAAAAAAAAAAAAAAGTTTAAGATTATTATTGATCAAATGATGTGATGAAAAAAAAATCATTCTTCATTCATTCTTTTAATATTTTCAAAATAATTGAAAAAATTTAGCTAGTTGCGTATTTTTAAAATAATTAATAATCTTTTGTTAATTAATGTGTTCATTATTACTGAAAAAATTTATTCATTAAGTCTCAGGATTTCGCCAAAAGAATATCAACCATTTAGGGTTCCACAGCTAGAGAAAAAAAATGGGAACCGCTGGTTTAAAGTTTTATTTATAACAATATCTAATGTTAAACCAATGCAAAAAAAAAAAAATTCATTTTTCAAATATTTCTCCTGAACAGACAAATTAAAATTTTAGAACTAATTTTAGGATCGGGTCTAAAATTGCTCCGTATAGTTGACGCTGTAACGTATTCTAATAAGATCAGACTAGAATTGCATTACAAAGAAAAAACAATTTATTTAATTACATTTTCATCTATAACTCCATCAAACTTACTCTCCTTAAAATTTAAACATCACTGACTGACTGAGTAACTACGAGACACATGCGAGAGGAAATCACAACGTCCAAAATTCAGAATCTTATCACTTATGGTTCTGTAGTTATAGGAGGTTCGAAACAGGGTTCCGCAATCAGGATAGACAAAAATACTAAGTAAAAAAAAAGGGGGGGGGGGAAATTATTTTTATTTTTGAAAAGGTGGCTAATTTAGAATACCTAGCATGAGTAAAGTTGTACAAATACGTATACACTTTAGGCGTCTCAATATTGTTTAAGTTATTTGAAGCAAAAACACTAACTTTTTAATCAAGAGACTGGTGGGTTCCAAAATCTAGCTTTAAATGGAAAATAAAAGTTTGATTCAAAATCTAACTTTTCCTTAAAAAAACATGCCGGGATTCAAAGCGTGGAAGTGTACGGACAAATCAAAGTTCCCTTTCGCGGCATTCGAACGCTATTCAGGCATAGCAGTTAACTGGTAAGAATGTCAGAATAAAAAGTTTTTTTAAAAAAATATGTAATTGAAATCAATAGGTTTACTTACCCAATAAACTTTTCAAGTTTCTTGAGAATCACCATGAAATCTTTCATGCCTTTTATGTTCAAAGTTTCAAGAACTTTGAACGCCCCAGGAAACAAAATGTTTAGATTGACTGATACCATGTGTTTCATCATTTCTTTGCCAACTTTACACATTGTCTATGAAATACATCATTTATTATTAATCTATGAAATACATCATCTATGAAATACATCATATTAGTTACGACTTCTTATAAGTAGGGTAAACTAACCAGTGAAGGAACACTTAAGCTTCGCTTGCCTTTTAAAAAATCCTATTAATTTCAAAATTCGTAATTTTAGTTACATGACAGTGTCAACATATTTGTTACTAATTGCAAATTATGTAAAAAAAATTGTAGAGAACTTACATAATATTGTTTTAAAGTTTTGGAGGTTCAAATAACAAGTAGTAAGAAGACCAAGTGAAGGAACAGCTCTTACCAGCGAATGAACACCCAGTAAAGGAACACTTAATTTTGGTTATTTTTTAATGCTCTTTATGAATTTATAAGCCATACAAATATTTAAAAGAAAGTCTATTCTTGAAATTATAACATATAAATGCTTGGAAAATGTTAACTTTTTTTTGTAATCATGAATTAAAAATTAAAGTGTCAACATATTAACACATACTGTTCATTCACTGGGAAATCTATGCCCAGTAAAGGAACATGCCCGTTCCCTCACTGGTTAGAAGCTGTTTTTCGCATTTTTAGCATACTTTTGATGCGGAACATCACTAAAGGTACAAGAAAATTAAAGTTTTTCTTTCATTTTCATTAACTTAGAAAAAAAAACCAGTAAAGGAACACTTGTTCCTTCACTGGTTTTTCATCGTTTGGTAATCCAGTGAATAAACACCCCCTTATCTCAGTACTTTATTATGCTATGATGCTTAAAAAAATAAAACGTAACTTCAATAACTATATTTTGAATTCTCTTTTTCACAGTGAGAAAAATAAAACTATTACATGCAATTAATTCCACTTCAAACATATAAATACAAACACTCGCCTTATAATTTTTTCAAAGAAACAAGGTGTTGCAGAGATAATAACAAATTTAAAAATTTTTCCAGAGAAGTCTATTTGACCAGGTAATCCAAAACATTGTTAGATGATTTCCTATTGTTTGGCAGTAAGCTATTGTTACCAATCAATCTAAAGAAAAACTATCAAATTCTTATTTTTAATCAATATATATGAAATGTTCCTTCACTGGGTAGTGTTCCTTCACTGGTTGGTTTACCCTATCTAGAACAAAATTAACGAATCATGTCATGTCAGTATATATAGCGGGGATGCACAGCCTATGGCCCGTGGGCCAAAAAAGGCTCTCATAGTGCCCTCTAAACTGTCTAAAATATAATATAAAAAAATATAAAAATTATTTTTTAAGCCACGTTCTTTCACAGAGAGTTACTGATCTAGTTTAGAGCCTTTCTCAAAATATTAAAGTTTTAATAAGGCAATGAGTACAGAGTTTGCAAGAAAATGTAATTACTTATGAAATCGTACAAATGAAGAAAAAAAAGAGAAGGAAAAAATTTTCGCAAGATAAATAAGTAAAAAATATGTAAAATTTCAAAATTCTAGCAATTGTCATCATATTGAACATTAGAACATAAACTATAGAGTCTATCTTAGTACACTGCAGCGAAGCGTCATTAACTGATTCATCGATGATGATAAGTTGATCATGGCTATTAAGTGATGTGAATCTCTAATTAAAAATAAAAATTCAGGATCACAGCAAAGCTGTAATCATCAATATAGCGAAATCCATATGGCAGGATTAGGCTTTGACATCAGCGAGAAGGGATCGGAGCATCTTTACTAGTTCCTTATTGTGAAGATGTTCTTGCATCTTTTTGAAGATATTTAAATAGTCTTGTAGCTGAGTCGGCTCTTGTGGCTGAGTCTACTCTTAACCTTTACCCTTAGCACTAATTTCTTAATTAATTGATTTTCTTAACACCTTTTACCCTCAGCCCAAGTATCCAAATGACTTAATTTATTAAATTTAAAAAAATAATAATAATAAAACTTTACATGGCAGGTGTGTATATTTGGAGCTGAAGATTATGAAATTTAACACGAAACTGTGAGATCGTGGGTTCTATTCCAGCTGATGGCAGTTTTTTATTTTTATTTCTTTACACTGAAATTTTTTTTTCTTAGTTTTTAAAGTATTCATGTTAAAAACTAATAATTTAACAATTATTAAAAAAACTAGAAGGCTCCGCCCCTTGTTCACTTTGCTCACTAACCTTCGTAGTTGCTTCTCATTAATCAGTGCACAGATAAGAGGAAAAACGGTTTATTTCCATTTTTCTACACAAGAATTACGATTGCCATTTACATTTTGAAGATGAGTAAATTTAAGCAAATCAATAAAATTGGAAAATTGATACCTCCCGCAGAGTTATTTCTCAGTGAAGATAGACTCAAGGGATACAGCATTCGCCTCCGGATGAGGTGAACCGAGTTCGCTGGTCTATGATGGTGATGGCTGCTGGTCGATATGAATTCTACACCCGACTTGCACCGACCACAGTGCTGACCTAAAATATCCTCAGTGGTAGACGGATCATGGGTTAGAGTCCCCTTGCTGTCAGACTAACAGTGGGAGGCTTTCCTCTCCATGTAACTCAAATGCTGATTGGTTCCATCAAAACGTCCTCCACGAAGGCAAAAATTTCATCAAATACTTGATCCTGGAGTTTGTTTGCTCGATTGGGTTCAAAATTACACGGTTACGGAATTGAACATTAGTAGTCGAAACTCGAAATTGGGTGGGCTGTTCAATGACTGTTATGAAATAAACTAATAATTTGGCCGCAATAGCTTGGTTAGTAGGGTATGTACTCGTGAGAATGGGAGTTCGAATCCAGCCGGCCGAAGAATACCCATGTTTAAAATGGTGACTGGTGCATGTTAAATCTGTCTGGGTCACAAAGTCCAGTAAGTTCTTAACAAATCAATACCTCTGGGTACTGATCCAGGAGTTCCCTTGTCTTCTGCATTGAGTTCAAAATCACAAGGTTACGTAGTTAAACATGAGTAGTTGTAAACTCAAAATTGAGTCAGTTTTTCAATGGCGGTCATAAAAAGAATAAAACTAATAATCAAATTGTATTTTCTTGTATTTCTTTTTAACTCCTTGCGTATTTTCTACACTCCTTCATAATTTCATGTTTCTAAGTCTATAGATTTTGAGCAACAAAGCAAAATGTAACGTAAACGAATGTTTTTAGTAATTTAATGTTAATACTCAACAATAAAAAGAATGACAGTTTTCCTCATGTGTATATAAATAGAATTGAACTTACTATAGTATAAGGGCCCCATCTTTTTCAGTAGCTTGGGGCCCCGCCAAGCTTAAATCCGGCCCTGGTGTTCGTGTAGTTTTTAATCTGACAGATAATAATAAAAAAAAAAGAAAACATAAATCATGTATGTTTGGAATATTATTTTACTGTTTGGAATATTACAATTAATTTTTAATCATATATAGATTGCAATTCAATTGTCTTAATCATATTGATGATTGTATTATTTTATGCTTTGATTGAAAGCATCTTCCTCAGAAATAAATTTTTTAAAACCCTGTGATTAGTTGAATTTTTTTCCAAAAAAGTACGTATTTTTCCGTCATGAGATAGTACATACGTATTGTATAACTTTATTTTTACAACAATCAATAACACATTTTCCCATCAACTACATCATTTCAGATTCTGTAGGTTGTAGTTCTTTTTCTTTTTTTCTTAAAATAAGACTTGCAACGTAACTCTCTTTATTAAAAAAGTTGAACTTTTAAACAGAAAATTACTGTTTAACAGAGAATTATGGGGAGATACAGTGAATTGCTTTTGGTCTAAAAATCAGAATGTAAATCTGGTTCCTTAAGATATTTCAGTATAGTATCATAAATTATTTCTATATTTCATTACAAAATCGTAAAAAAAAAGCACGTTATGTTTAACTGAAATTAAATGGAAAACGTTTTCATTCTATATAATATTTAAATGACAATTTTTACTTTAACTCACAGCCCAGTATTTTTTGACCAAATCATTTCTCTACATCTATATTTATAAAGAGGCAATTTTACTTCGATTTCTTCTTTTTCAGTTTCTTCATCCAAATGTCTACCGAAAAGTAGAGATAAACTGTTGGTGATTTGAGATCTTGATAATAATGGCTCAAAGAAAAATGGTTTCCCATTTTTATCTTTCAATTTATTTACAAGTTTATTTGCATCTTCCTAAGAGAAAAATGGGAAAAAAATTATTTAACTTTTTTTAATATGTTCCAAATATATATTCTAAATGAAAATATGTATTAAAAATGAAAGGAATAATATTTTAGAAAGAACTATTAAAATGACTATTATATAACATCTCTAATTAGATTGATTGTATTGTACATATGAAGTAACAATTATCATAATTTAATTAAAAGAAATAAAACAACACTTCTTTTAAAACTTTAAACTCTCTAAATCAAACAACTGGATTTAAAAAAATTACTTTGAGACTCTTGATAAAACAAATGGATTTTTAAAAATTACTTGCTTGTAAAAAAAAAAAAATTGCTCATGATAAAACAATCGAGATTTTTAATGCATGAGTTTTGATTCCTTATAGCTCTATAGTCCAAGCCAGAGGCTGAACTACATGATTTGAGTGGAATAAATCAATCAATTGTCGTTCCCATCATTCCTATTTGACGATTCGTGTTCCTATTGGTTGTAATCTGTTATTAATTGATGATGTCTGTTCTGAATTGATGATCATAACAGCATGGCATCAATTTTGGTGTTATAACATTTAAATAACTAGTTTTAAAAAAAAACTTTTAAGAAAAATTGGAACCTTATTCTTAACTTTAATTCATAAGTAATATTTCGCGAACCCCCTAGATTTGTGAAAAGTATAAGGACATAAGTTGAAGATTAAACTTCGTTGCCTGAATCATGCTTAACACAGTTAATTCATGAATTAATTTAAAAATTAATTCATGGATTAATTTTTAATAATTAATTCATGAGTTATGTTAATTCAAGATGTTTGACATGGGGTCAAAATTCCATTTTAATAAGTGAAAACAATAAATAAAACAAACAAATAAATAAAACTGAATTATGCTTTTCAGAGTGGTAATTTGTGAATCTAAGATGCCAGATTGTCCCAAAATCAGGATTTTGATTAATGAAAATACATAAGTAGATATATAAATAAATCTGATGTTCGCAACAAAAGTGTATAAGTCAAAGCTGGAATGGGTTGATTTGAATAAAAAATAACAAATTATTTGTCCATTTTATTTTACCAACAAAGTCTCAAAAGCTTTTTGGACGTACTACGAACTGTTTTGCAAGTTAAGAATAAGGGTGCAATTTTCAAAAGTGTTATTAATAACATATTTAATGAAGTACGGAGAAATGCTCAATGTGTCAAAAAATCACAAAGGATTAAAAAAAAATCGTTAAATAAAAATTATAGGAGCTGAAAATTGAATTGTAATGTTCTCTGCCTGCATTCTGCTTAGAAACAAGATAATTTATTCTCATCAAACTTCAAAAGTGTAAAGTTCGTCAATAGCATATATATATATACATATACATAATATAAAAAATACATAATATATATATACATAATATAGAATAATTATTAAAAATACTAAAAACTTAATGCTAAAAATATATATATAATTGCAGCAACAATGTGGCGTAGCCTGAAGATGCAATTAACAAACCCTTGTACATAGATTTCATTTAGAAAGCTGTGTCTGAAATGGAGTAGAATAGTATATTACTTCCAGGGACTAATATAGGGGTAATATAGGGGTATAATACAGGGCCTTTATATCTATGATTACTTCTTAGTTTTTAGTCAATAGCGCCATCTGGTGTCGCAACCGAATCCGTTCCAAATCTTCATCCGTTTGTCTTTAATTGATTTTTAAAATCGTCGGTCATTTAAGAGTTGTTGGTTAGAAATAAATTACAAGATCTTATTTTTACAGTAACTTAATAGTAAGAATTAAATAGAAACTACTTATTAATTCCTTCATTTGTATATCAAACACAAAATAATTAGAATTTTGACTCTATTTCACCTGTATCATTGTTTCCCAAAGTCCTTTTCCAAGTCCCAAATTCCTCATAGTGTGCATAGTGAATCGACGCTGCTCTTTCCACTCCTCTCCATTTAATGAACCTAATCCTAAAAATATATATTAATCTTATAGTTTTTATAAACTAAATGAATTTCTTTTATTCTTATTACTGGTTCGTTTACATACGAACTCGCTTTCTTGTCTGAGTCGCTTTCTTGTCTGAGATTATTTCTATTTTATTTACTGAGGTGTATTTTTCTCTAGTTCGTACGACTTTCCATGAATGAGAGGTTGATCGAATGCCGAGAGACGATATCCAACCCCTTACCAATACCGCGCATGTAATTGTATTTTATTTTGGAACCATGTTTAAATAAAATTAAATTAAAATTGTCCGATCAAAACAATCTAAAATGCAAACAATCGGGCAGCGGTAAAATTATCAAAAGTTGATCGGTCCTCGGTGATAAAAAGGTTGGAGAGCATTAAGCTAAAGCACTTAAATCTTTGGTAAGAAGCTATGCGTTTGTAGACCAAGTTTCAAACATTTTCAAACCAATATAATCAGAATTTTTATCGTAAAATTAAATTTACTGTCAAAAAGAAATTTCGATAATTTTACGACTAAGTGGTTAAAATTGAGTGAAATTCCATGTCCGGCGACAAGACATATTTCAGTCCTTTCCTGACCGTTACTCTGTCAGAATGTATAGTCACATTACGTATGGCAAAGATGATTTATCGTGAATCACAATTTTGACCTAGAATTCTTATATTTAGACTAGACCTCAGGGCCCGATCGAATGGCTATATAAATTTCAATCATTTCCTGATTGCACAAAGCAGTAATTTATCGGTAAATTACCGACACCAGGAAATTTATTGTCAATCATAATTCCGACCCCTGTCTAACTGACGACAATACAAGTTTCAATCGTCTCCGAACACAAGTAGAGTTTATTGCCTTTAAGGGATTGTCAAACGTAATAACTCAGTGGTTAAAAGCACTCAGCTTTCATTGCGAAAGACATGGGTTCGGTCCGCAGAGCATTCCAGCTTCAGATTAATAGACACCAGCTTGCATTAGTAAACAAATAACACAAAAAGTGTAATTTGACCAGAAATTGATATAAACAGGCTATCGTAGTCATGGTAATGGTTAAAGGTTAGCTTTGCCCCGACTATAGTCAAATTATGTCCGGACGAAGTAGCAAGAGGAGCAACCGTTTGATCAATTATTAACCCTTTTGACGCAGAATTTTTATTAGACATATAATTATTTTGTATTAATTTAGATCAAAATAAGTGAAAAATATTATATTTAGTATTTGATTAATTTACAGTTATGAAATGTAACATGAGACGAAATACAACATGAGACATCTTTTTTTGCGCTAAAGGTAAAATTTTCCCAAAATGGCTCACTTTTAAACAATAATTTTTCAAATTTGCAGTTGTTTAGACTTAAAAGAAATAGTTATTCCTCGTTGAAATTTCTTTCATTTTCAAAATCAATCGTTGATAAATTTTAGAAAATGAATGAAAAAAAAAAAAACTATTTTTTTTTTTTTGGATTTTATATTTTAGTTCAAATATAATCCCAATAATCTAACAGATTTTTTCAATAACTATTAGATTGTTTTTTTATAATAAAAAAAATACTAAAATTCATTTTTAATTGTAATGAACGCCAGGAAAAAATATATGGAAAAAATATATATGAAAGGGACACCTGTGTCTGCAACAAGGGATTAAAACACCTCTAAACTTATTTCCAATTTCTTTCATTTTCAAAATCAATCGTTGATAAATTTTAGAAAATGAATGGAAAAAAAATTAACTACTTTTTTTGGATTTTATATTTTAGTTCAAATGTAATCTCAATAATCTAAAATATTTTTTTAACTATTAGATTGTTTTTTTATAATAAAAAAATACCAAAATTCACTTTTAATTGTAATGAACGCCAGGAAAAAATATATGGAAAAAATATATATGAAAGGGACACCGGTGTCTCATCTGCGACAAAAGATTGAAACACCTCTAAACTTATTTCCAATGAAAATTAAAAAGCTATAATCTTGCTACATCTACCACACATCTTGCAAATATATAAAATTTTCTTAAAAAGCAAAAAGTAACGAATTTTTCTGTAATTTGATTACAGGCTTAACTATATGGAGTGATTCTAATTTTAGTATCATTATATAGAGTGCAACTTAAATTACTTCTGATTAAAGCGAAAGAAAAAACATAAATAAAATGGACACCAGTGTCCCATCTGCGTCGAAGCATTAAAAGTAAAATTAATTACCTCCTTTTCCAACCAGGAAATCAAATGAATGAGGGGTCCTTGATAAAGTGTTTGGCAGATTCAAAATATCCTTAATCATGTGATATTCTGTAACACATACAATTAGTTGCGGGCCAGTATAGAAGCTAGAATAAATATTAGATGACTTTAACAGTCTAGAACAAAACGATGACTTTAACAGTCTAGAACAAAACAGTTATCAGGGCCCCATAAAAAATTCAATTCTTTTTAGCTAAACCGAAGGTTCCCAAATGGTGTTCCACTGAACCTTAGGGTACCGTGGAACAGTTAAAATGGTTCCAAGAATTAAGTTTTTATTTTAACCAGTATTGATTTTTGACACCTGTACTTATATTTAGATCCAATCAATTATCCATTATTTAATTAATATTTTGGTTGCCTTTTTGAAATTATTTATGGTAATATGCCAATAAAAAAGTATTGGCAGTTTTGTTTTTAAAAATATATAATTTTTCTATAAACAATATAACCAAAAAGTTATAAAAAGAACATGTTTGTATAAAACATTGCACTATTATTTCCTATCGCACTTTTCATATCAAAATAAAATAACTACATTTACTAATAAATTAATATGTTTCCCTAATAAACATTTTCAACTTTAATAGTACTTCTTTTTAGTTTTAATTTCAAAGAAAGCCACAATTCTGCTAATTTTATTCATTTTTAGCTTATGTATATATACTAAAAACAACTTCATAACTAAACTAGATGCAGCTCTAGGACTGTTAATTTAACTCTCGGACCTGAAACCTAATTTAAGATTATAATTAAAGATAAATTTCAGTCCCCTTATTAAGTATTTTTACAATAAAGTCTTTTATTGGTTAATCATTTAGGTTTCCATGGCCGGAATAAATCAAGAACAGCCGATCTATACATTATTTATTCATTAGAAAATTAAAAGTTTTTACACACAGCAGTGCACAGTGGGCCAGCATCCAAGGTTTCGTGGCCAAAATTAGTATTTCGATAAAATTTGTTTCAAAATTTGGGATTTTTTATTTAGGGGTTTTTATGTGCTGGTAAATTGAATTCATAGTTAAAATTTTGAAATACACTAAAAATACCCAAAAAAACAAAATGGCGGCTGAAATATGGCGAGCAAAAATTAAAAAAATAATATAGTACGTTTAAATAATTAAATATAGCAATGAAAATATAATAATTTTCGTAATTTTATATTAAAATTGAAAAGAAAATTATATTTCCGAAGTAATATTACAAAATAACGCGAAAACATGAAGAAAAAAACCTACTTTTTGATTTTTGGTATATTTAGTTCACCTTTGCAATACGGGCAAAATGGGGAAGGTTTTTTCGAAAGAAGAAACATCAAAGAAGACAACAAAAATAAGTTTAGCTAATTACATCGTGGTACTTTTGTCATTCAAACATTGTAAAATGTCAAATGATAAGATATAAACTATAAATTTGTCAAGAGTATTAACTAATCCAACAAATTGAAAAATTGTACTATAATTTCAGATTAATTACTCTGATAAAAATGTAACAGTAAGGTGAAATTCTTATGTATATTTCTGAAAAAAAAATTTAAAAGTTACATTTAAAAATAAAAATTTAACATATCATTGAACTCTAGTCGGTCCAAAAAGTAAATTATAATGTTTGGAATGATTATGAATACTTAATTTGGGCTATATTAAAACTGCCTACACATATTTTAGTTGAAAATTTAATTGTTGACTTTTGGCCAAAGATCATGGTCTTCTGGCCCACAGTGCAGTGGCGTGCAGAGGGGTGAAAGGGCAACGACTCGAGTTATCCAACCTAATCAAGGACGTCCATTAGGCTACTACTAAAAATCTTGAATCTATTAACTTTTATTTAAGCTGTAATTTAATTTGTGATTTAAAGTTATTTTTAAAGTTAAGATATTTCTTTAAATTGCAATTAGAATTCAGTGGCGTACCGAAAGAGTAGGGATGGAATCTCTTTAATTTTTACTCAAATTGTTATTTAAAGCTTTTTTTAAAGTTAAAATATTTTTTTAGGATGTTACTACAATGCAGTAGCGTGACGAAAGGGTAGAGAAGGGAGCTCCTTAATTTTGAATTAAAAGTTATTGTTTTAAAGTTATTTTTGAAAGTTAAAATATATTTTGTAAGTTGTTATTAAAATGCAGTGGCGTAACGAAAGGGTAGAGAAGCCTTTTCATTTTTACATAAAACTTGTTATTTAAAATTAGTTTTTTAAGATTAAAATATCTTTTACGTTGTTATTAAAATGCCTTGGCGTAATGAAAGTGGGGCTAAGGGGCTATATGGCCCCAGGCATCTAGCTAAAAATTAAATCCAATCGGATAATTAGAACTTTATAACTGAGATATTTGTATTCTTTTTAGAATGATAAATTATTCATTCTTACTCGATTTAATTAAATGAATTAGATATGCTTATACAAAATTTAAAAATATACGGAAAAGAAAGTTAGAACTTTCCAACTAAGATAATGGTATTCTTTCTGCAATTTTTATATACTTATTTGTATGAATTAGATATCTTAATGAATATATATCAAAAGGTATATAATATAAAAAAGCAGTTTCATAAATATGTAACAAAAATAGCCTTGAGAAGGAAAAAAAACTTTTAAAAGGAAATTTTAAAAGATAAACACATAAGAACTTTCAAATTAGGACAGTAGTATTCTTTCTACATTTATTTTAATGTGAATAGGATATGCTAATAAATATATGCTGAAATATGAGGTTTAACAGTTTTTTAAATAAGCATGAAAAAAAAATAGCTTTAAGTGGGGGAAAAAAATTTGAAGGGTAAATTTAAAAATCCAAGTATTAGAACTTTCAAACTAGGACATTTGTATTCTTTCAAGAAATAATAATATAATATAAGATAAATAATGCATTCTTTCTAGATTTATTAAAATGAATTAGACATGATAATAAACGTTTGTAAAAGTGTATAAAAAGTCAGTTTTAGAAATATAAATTTTTCTTGAATATTAAAAAAGATTAAAATTAGAACTTTTAAAACGAAGATATCTGTATTCTTTATTTAAATAAATAAGAGATAAACTTACCTAAATATGCCGCCATATTTATTACCTAAATCTTGGAGTGTTAGGTTAGGTTTTTTACCCAGGAAGAATCCGTAACCAATTAACGGTAAACCAATAGGTCCTGGGGGATAATTTCTAGATCGAAACCATCTGTAAATTATACTACATAATATTAACGAAACAATAAACACTCCCAGTGTTTTCGTAACATAATCAATATGAAAAAAGAACATTTTCAAAGTTTCATAGGACAGTTTAAAATGGCTTCAGCATTGTCTTTAATGGGAAACCAAATAATAAGGTTTTTTCTTTTTTGATATTAAAACTTTTTTTATCAAAAAAAATATCCAGAACAAATTTATCTATTACACCTCTCCTTGTCAATCTAACACGCACTATCAGAAATATATGACAGTATTTAGAAGCGATTATAATGACCTTCGTGGATTGAAGGCTGTTTACGTAACGCGAAATATCAAGCTTTACGTACAGCGTTAAGTTCTTAGATTGAGTATGAAAAATAGTTGTGTTCATTATAAAAAAAAAGTTTCGTAGATTTGTATTATCTTTACCGCCAATTTTTACAATTAAATTAATTGCGCAAATATGCGATTAATCTAAAACACATGAATATAGGTAAAAGAAAATAAGGATTTAATGAATAATCTGTGATAGAGCATGGAATTTGGCTGTGTTCATTATAAAAAGTTTTTTGCTTTGTATTACCTTTAATGTCATCTTTTACAATTAAATTAATTGCGTAGTTAGGTGATTAATCTAAAGCACGAATATAGACGAAAGAAAATATGGATTCAATAAGCAAGGATTTAAATAATCTTTTGTAGAACATGAAAGTTGGTTTTGTTCATTATAAAACGTTTTGTATTACCTTTACCATCAATTTTTACAATTAAATTAATTGCGTAGTTAGGTGATTAATCTAAAGCACGAATATAGACAAAAGAAAATATGGATTCAATAAGCAAGGATTTAATAAATAATCTTTTGTAGAACATGAAAGTTGGTTTTGTTCATTATAAAACGTTTTGTATTACCTTTACCATCAATTTTTACAATTAAATTAATTGCGTAGTTAGGTGATTAATCTAAAGCACGAATATAGACAAAAGAAAATATGGATTCAATAAGCAAGGATTTAATAAATAATCTTTTGTAGAACATGAAAGTTGGTTTTGTTCATTATAAAACGTTTTGTATTACCTTTACCATCAATTTTTACAATTAAATTAATTGCGTAGTTAGATGATTAATCTAAAGCACGAATATAGACAAAAGAAAATATGGATTCAATAAGCAAGGATTTAATAAATAATCTTTTGTAGAACATGAAAGTTGGTTTTGTTCATTATAAAACGTTTTGTATTACCTTTACCATCAATTTTTACAATTAAATTAATTGCGTAGTTAGGTGATTAATCTAAAGCACAAATATAGGAAAAAGAAAAAAGGGATTTAATAAATAAGGATTCAATAAACAAGGACTTAATAAATAATCTTGTATAGAGCATGAAAGATGGTTTTGTCCATTATAAAAAGTTTTTAAGTATTTTTCTTTCGTAAGTTTTTACAATTATATTAGTTTCGCATTCAATATTATTATTAAAACGTATGAATATCAATGAGAGAAAATAAGAACTTAATAACTAATCTTTCATAAAATATGGAAGATGATTGTATAAAAAGTTCTGCATCACATATCTCGTCATTATTTATAATTATATTTTAGTTGCGGATTTTATGCGATTAATCTATGACGCATGAAAGAAAATATAAGTTCTTAATGAATAATTTTTGATAGCGTATGGAAGATGATTGTGTTCATTATAAAAAGTTTTGTATCTCGTCAATATTATTAATTTTTTTCCTCGCTAACTATTTCTTTAACCATGAATACGAAACTAAACGGTTTTTTAACCATTTACAACTAACACAGTTTCAAAACCGTAAAAAAAACAAATGTAACTGAACATTGGAGATGGTGGCTGCTGAACTTACGCGTAAATGAGAGAATCGTATTCTAACATCCCATGATCGCAAATTGGGGAGACACTGGAAACTATTCGTATGGCAATGGAGGAAATATTGTAGTGTCAACCCTGGTACTCAAACCCTCGTTCTGTGGCTTGTGAGATTGACAGATTAGCCCTCTCGGCTATAATGAATGGTGTTTTCTACACTAGGGAGCGCTGCAAGCTCGGGACTGCCTAAATTTCCGGGTTACTGTTTCAGTTGTATTTTAAAGCCATTTGGCATCATTGTGTTTTGAGATTCTTGCAAACAATGCATTTGATTACTTATGTTTACAATGCTAACAATACTGTTTACAATACTAAAAGTGTTAACACTAACGTAAGATGGTGCACAGCTTGCAACACGAACAAGCAGTAATAAACAAATGGAAAGAGGCCAAATCAAGACTGACAAAAAAGCGAGTTATTCAAAATCTAGCAACCATGTCACCTTTTTTAATAATAAATAACAAAATAGCTGAAACAAATTTTCACTCTAAACTCCCCAGAATTACATAATAACATTAATATCTTATGAAATACGGCAGATTTTAGCTCAGAAATCATCTAGTTTATTTCTTTTATTGAAAACAAAATTATCCGTTTGAAAACATCGCCTATCAGAATAACATGTAGTAAGCAGCTGAAAACTTTTTAACCGGAACTAGAGTAGGTCCCGAGCTCGAGATTGTTTACATTGCCATTGAAAACACCATCCATATGTACACATCTGCAGGGAACTTAGCGGCTTCATTATGTGGGTCCAGGTTCATGTCCGTCGTCAACGGGGGAGTGAGAGGGGTGTGTCACCCTCCACCGAGTTTATCCAGTCGGCAAATTCAAGTTGAGTCGGCATTATTATCTTTTTTCTTTAGTATTAGTTGTTTAAGACGAACGCATGTCTCAAATCATCAGCGTTGTGGCAACATGCACAAAAATTAAACTTGAAGACCAGCATGCGTGTTCAACTACAGCATGATGCATCAGCCGAACGTTTTGCAAAGCAATTGTTGGATATTGGTAATGGAATGATGGCAATAGATAAAACCACCCAAAGCATTATACTGCCGACAGACTTCTGTAAAATTATTTCAACCATTGATGAACTTTTTCACAACGTTTTTCCAAATATCGCCCAAAGTTACAAAAATCTTCAGTGGGTCAGTGAACGTGCTATATTAGCAGCAAGAAATAGCGATGTATGTCCGCAAAAAAAAACAAAACGAATCACCCTGAATAACTTTCGTTCTAATGATCGGATTTTCACGAACAAAGTGTCAATCTTAATGGTTCCTAGGGGTGACCTCAAATATGCTAATTAATTAGTGCTAACTATTAATTACGTTACGAAATATGACACAAAAACGTACTTTCTCTGAATAAACATATATTTTTTTTGACATTTTTGGAATCTAGACACTTGAATTAGACAAAATTTTAAAAAAATTGGGTCGCAAAAAAGGTTTATATATTTGGCGATTGTCCAGAAGACAGCCAAAAAAAGTCGCCTGCGCAAATGAATATTTTAAGATAACCCATTGACTAATTCAAAAGAGGAACGCTTAATTTTACTAGGTTGCTAAGCAACCAAGCTCTGACTGTAAAAAAAATTAAATTATGTTCTGTGATTGCTCGGAGATGTTTAATTAATTGTTAATAGAAAATATCTCGAAGTTTCTAGGCAATAGACAACTTTTAAGCTGATTTCTGTCAAAAAAGCAAAAAAAAAATTATATTAATCTCCTTTGAAAAGAAAATCTGAGTCGATTTATAAATTATTTATGATTTTCTATTTTAGAAATCAAATACGTGAAATTTTTATCTGATATTATTTAGAATATGCTGTTTTTGCCATATTAATTCGAGGATTTCATACTAAAATCAAATTAACATAACTTATTATAGCTATATACAAAATTTTAGGGACAATCATTTTTACAGCTTTAATCGAGTCTTCTAGGCAAGAGAGTTTGAAGGGGAAAAAAAGTGCTTGAAAAATAAAATGTAGATTGTACAGTAATTCTAATGCGCATTCACAAGGATTTCTATAATTTACGATATTTCTTTTTTCTATAACTCAAGGAATGTTTAGTGGCATCTTAAAAACACTGAAATATGTTATGTTTAAGAATAAGATGTTGAAATAATATGTTGCATATTGTATGATTCATTGTTTAAAAAAATCGCTTCGTTCTGCTAGATATTTAGGTTACATGGTTTTCTTTTGATAAAGATGATTAGTAAATAGCATCCTCATGTTTCGATACATTCTGAAACTTACGTTCGCAAATTCACCATAAAATGTCGCACAGCATATTCTTCAATTACGATAAATTACATTTACCACCAAATACTGACTGCTACTATGATTATTTTTGTTTTCTTACATATACCTGATACTCTCTTTTCAAACAGAGCTCGTAAGATTCTTAAGTGGGGGCACAAAAACTTAAAAGATAAAATATTTAATTTCATCAACTCAAAATATCTGGTCTCAAAATTTTAATTTTTAAGTTAAATGTAACTTTTACAATATTAATGCTTTTACGTTTTTAAAGACCACATGAATCCTGTTAAAATATTAAAATGCATATGTTTACTTTAACGAGTGTAAAAACCTTATCAAAATAATGATCAAGACCCTAATCTAAAACAGTATAATTGACGATAAAAGCTCAACTGGCTTCAAAAAATATGAAGAGGGAAGTAAAAGTCGACATGTTTCCAGCGTTCAAATATAATCGCCCATTCTCAAGACTTGTCAGCTTTGAATAACTTGTGACTTTTATTATTGGACTCTCAAAACATGTCTATTTTTATTATCATCTATTATTTTTTTAAATCAATGAAGTTTTTATATTTTCGATTCAGTTTCTTGGGATTATCCATTTAGTTACACAACATATTAAATTATTTCACTCGACATTAAAATAGTTTTACATAAGTTATAGGCACAGGTTCTTAGATTGCAAAAAATAATAATCCACTACTTTGTAAAAAAATTAATGCGGTACATTTTTTTTTTTTTGCTGCAAGACTTAACATTTTAATCTAAGGACATAAAAAAATTTCGTTGACAATTGAAAGTTCAAAAGTCGAATGTGAAAATAGAATGTCCCTTAGAACCAGGAATCGAAATTAAATAGTTACAAGGAGAACTATTTCAAACAAGTTAGCATTTCTGTTCTACTCGAAGTTGTTTGAAAAGGTATTTTTTATATATCGATTCCAAAGTTTATTCGACATATATTTTAGGGTATACTTTCGGAGTATTTCGATTGAGTTTATTTTTACACCCTTCTTTGCTTAAAATTATTAAATAATTTGCTTAAAATAAATTATTCAAGCTACATGATTTAATGCATTTGTAGTATAATAGTAAACGGGGCTTCCATCGCATATCCTTTACCTTAATACCGCTATCATTAAATAAATGGAATAAGCTTGCATAAATAAAAAAAGTTAATATTTTCTTAGTTTTAATTTTCAAGGAATAATATGTTTCGATCAAACAGATTTCATTCTGGAAATAGCGAAATTATAGATAGCAATTATAGATAGCTTGGAGCAATATCATTCATATCCTCTTTTGACGAAATATAGGAAAAATTAGTTTTCAGTTTCTGTAAAAAGTATGTTAGCCTTCTTGCCACGTTTTTAAATTTTTTTTTTATTAAAATAAGTTCGGAAATTGCGTTATAGCATTTTTTTAAAATCAGATGCCTCTAAAATTGGCACGGCTTCGGAATCTTCTTACAAATTTCAATTTTTAGTATTTCCTGCTTAAGGGTGTGTTGGAGTGAGATTCTACTTTCCTCGTTCCCCATGTTAACCTATGAAGAATTATATGATTCTTAACCTACTCTTTATTTAGTCACTAATTACTAATTAATATTTTGGAATTTCTTTTGCTTCATTTCTGACATTTTCCTGATAACAAATTATACAACAATAATATCTTGGGAATCGTGCTAAAGCAAAAAATTAAAGAAAACAGTTTAGTATATTATCAGGAAAAAATCTACTTGGTATCATAAAGAAAGAGTAACAGATATAATGAAATAATTAGTGAGTCACACGTGGTCAGAGAATTAAAAATTTAATTTCACAACTAAGATGTTAGGACATTTAAGATACTGAGATATTTTAAGATGCTTAAAAATTTGGTTTAAAAATTTTAAACAGCGGAATGTTTTTAATTTCTTAACAAGGTTTTATTCTTAGCTAGCAGACAATAATTCTTTTTAAAAAAAAACGACTATAATTTAAAAAGGAGCTTTACTTTAAAGAAAACCTAAATTAAAGTAGTAAAAAAAATTATTAGTATATTAATGAAGAAATAATAAACGTAAAAGGGCAAAGAATAAGATTTTTAAAAATGTTAAAATTTAATAAAAATAGTTGGTAAAATAGTTCTGCGAAACACTTCAGAAAATTTCTTTTACGATTAAGACAATATAGGGTAAACCAACCAGTGAAGAAGCACACCCCGGTAAAGTAACATTTCATAAATATTTTTTAAAAATAAAATTTTAAACGTTTTAATTTAGATTGATTGGTAACAGTAGCCTACTACCAAACAATAGGAAGGCATCTTACAATGCATTGAGTTACCTGGTCTTAGAGTCTTCTCTGGAAAAAGTTTTGAATTTGTTAGTATCTGTTCAACGCCTTGTTTCTTTGACAAAATTATAAGGTCAGTATTTGTAGTTATCCGTTTAAAGTACAATTAATTGCATATAATAATGCTTTTTTTTCTCATTGTGAAAAAAAGAATTCAAAATATGGTTATTGAAGTTACGTTTTATTTATTTTAAGCATCATAACATAAGTAAGTACTGAGATTAGGGGGTGTTTATTAACTGGATTACCAAACTGGTTCCTTTACTGGAATTTTTCAAGTTAATGAAAATGAAAGAAAAATTTTAATTTTCTTGTACCTTTTGACATATTGTACATCAAAATTATATTAAAAATACAAAAACGGATACCTTAAACGGGAAAAATCTTTGGCCCTAAAAATTAGAAGAATTTATATTCTAAAGTACCTAGGAAAGAAAAAGTACCTCCATTGGTAGTTTTTCTTTACATAAGAAATCCCTGATATATTACAGAATCAGTCCATGCTATATATTTCATTGGAAAAAGTGATTAATGAAATGAAACGATGACCGCAGCAACATTTTACAAATATATTGCAAACGTTTCTACCCATGGCTAATTAAAAATGCTACCAAATTCCCTATTTTGCTTCTTCTGGATAGGTATAAATTTCATATCAATTTGAAACTGAGCAAGTTTTGTTCATCAAAACAAATTTTCTGGTTTAGTTTTCTACCTAATTCATGGAAATCTCCCATTAAATCTCGAAAACAAAAGAATTGTAAAACAATACGTCAAGAAAATTTTACATCCAATTTTAAATAAGATTTTGAGGCATTAAGTGATGAAGTTAAAATGCTTTTATGAAATGCAATATTTTTCCATTCGATGTAGAAAACGTTGACTTTAACAAATGCATGCAAAACAGACACCAAGAGTTAATGAGCAAGACAACTTATCAACAAAATACATGCACTATTTTTTGCAAAACGATGCACTATTATTTGCGAAACGATGCACTATTTCTTCAGAAGCTTGAGAAGGAAATCTCACAAGTTATGTTGCAAATTTTTAAAGGAGCATTGACAACAGAAAAGTTTAATCTCCCAAATATCCAATAGCCTGTGCTTTTCTCAATATTGAAGGATTTATTTCAAGAAGAACATTTGGTTAATCAAATTTTGGCACTGAAGCTAACACAACCAACATTGATAATGAAAGTATCTTGAAAACTGATTTTGATATAAGTCCTCTCGAGGCATTGTTAGTTGCAAAAACAATTGGTTCCATGAGTAAATGGTAAGTACTGCTGAAGACCCACTAGATATAAGTCAATGAGAGATGGATTTTACTCAAACTTCGAAACTCCTTTTACTCATTTATTATCCAGTGTGGAATTCTAGAAAGGGTACTGGAAAATCAAAAGAAATTTCGAAGATACATTTACATTGACTAAAAAGTTGGAAAAAAGAGGAGAAATAAATTACTTTTTTGCAATAACTTCAGAAAAAGAACAAAAATTTAAAGAGATTGAAAGAGCTGAAGAAAAAGTTAAAGCAGAAAGTGCTTTATTTTGAAGAGAAAAAAAATACTTAAAAAGATTTTAAAAAAATCTTAAAAAAATATGGGGAAAAGAGTAAACAAAAAAGGGATATAATTATAATAATAATAAAAACATCGAATTACACAATGATAAACATTCATAATTCTTGACATGTTGTACTGATAAATATAGTATATATATTTTAAAGTAGAATTTATAAAACACCAAAACCCATTGTAGTCCAAATCTTTTAATAACTAACTTAACAATAAGAATTTATGTATGCAATTTAGCTTGGCATTTCTGTTGTACAAAGTATTTGCCATTATTTAAACTAAAATTTTCATTTACTATTTTGTGTGTTATGTCTAATTTAAATTTTAATATTGTAAAAATATGTCATTATAAAGAATGAAGTAAATTAAAAATCTTACATTTTTCAAGATGACTGAAAAGAAATAAATTCTTTTTTGTTGTAATACTTCTCATTTTAGGTGTGACAAAAATATTTTAATTTTCTCCTTTTAAAAATCATGGATTTTAAAATTTTCCTTAATTTTTTTAAAAATAATTTTAAAAGTCATGTACTTTATACGGTAAATACTTTAGAGGAAAAAAAATTATTTTTGAAATTTAATGCTTTGATAAATATCACTAATAATTACACAGAGATAATGAATAAGCAATAGCTAACAGAGTGTTCTAAAAATTAGAATATTATAAATGTTGTTAGTTGCATTAATTAAAGACATTTACAATATATTCAGATAAGATTCAATTCAGAAAACTGTGCTTCAAAATGACTATATATTCTGATTTTAGGTACTTACTTTGGGTAAATATCCATTTATAAATACAGGTTAGTATTTACCCTACTCACATTTATCACTGTGAGCCCAAAATGCAGTATAAAATTATTTGTAATGTATTTATAATTATTTTAATAACTTAAAAAATTTATTATATTTGTATTTTTTTTTCTTTCTAAATTTTATTACAATTTTCATATGTTGTTTTCCAGATGTACTGTAACAAATTTTACAATCTCTTTAAAGTACTTCAAGTCTTAGTTTCAAACTAGTTTTATTTGCATAAGAATCAATGAAAAGCAAATAAGGTTCTTCTTCAATATGAATCAGAGAGTCTTTTTAAAATAGATTTCTGTCTGAATATTTTAGTGCACCCATTGATTATCATTAGATTTATCACATTCCCTGGATAAATGGGGTTTCTCTCTAGTATGAATAAGAGAGTGTCTGTTTAAATTGGTTTTCTGTGTAAATGTCTTATCACATATGGTACAAGAATAAGGCTTCTCTCCAGTATGAACAACAGAGTGTTTACTTAAGTGACCTTTCTGTGAGAATGTTTTATTACACACACTGCATGAATAGGGTTTTTCTCCAGTATGACCAAGATAATGTTGATTTAAATTAGATTTATGTGTGAAAAATTTATTACATACACTGCATGAGTAAGATTTCTTTCCAGTATGAACCAGAAAGTGTTCATTTAAAAAACGTCTCTGTGAGAATGTTTTATTGCACATGCTGCATGAATAAAGCTTCTCTCCAGTGTGAACAAAATAGTGTCGATTCAAACTTCTTTTCCGAGAGAACGATTTACCACACACATTACACGAACAAAGTTTTTCACCAGTATGAATAAGAGAATGTTCATCTAAGAAGCATTTCTGTGAGAATGTTTTATCACATACACTGCATAAATAAGGATTTCCTTCGCTATGAACACGATAGTGTCGATTTAAAGAAGCTTGACGTGTGAAAGATTTATCACATACACTGCAGGAATAAGGCTTTTCTCCAGTATGAAAAAGAAGGTGTACATTTAAGAGATGTTTCTGAGAGAATGTTTTACCACACACACTGCATAAATAAGGTTTTTTACCGGTATGAACAAAATAGTGCCGATTTAAACTTCTTTTAGAAGCAAATTTTTTACCACACACACTGCAAGAATAATTTTTCTCTCCAGTATGAATAAGGGAATGCTCCTTTAAATGACTTTTCTGTGAGAATGCTTTATCACACACACTGCATAAATAAGGTGATTCTCCAATACGAGCAGGAAATTGCTTGCTTAGTTTAAGTCTGAATGCAAAGGATTTATCACACATATTGCGAGAATAAGGTTTCTCTATGAATACGATAGCGTTTCTTTAAAGGAAATGTGTGATCACATGCACAACATGAATAAGATTATTTTTCAAGAATCAACGTGTTTCTTTAAAGAGAATGTGGGATCACACACATTATGAATACATTTTTTCACCACAATGAACATGATTCTATAAAAATATGTTATCACATACTCAGCATCAATAAAAAAGTCCTCCACAATAAAGAAGATTATGATTCTCTAAACTATCTTCCTGTGTAAATGTTTCATGGCATGTACTGCATGAATAAGGATTTCCTCCTTTATGAAAATTATAGTGTATTTATAAAATTATAGTATACTTTTCTAGCTATAGAGAGTGAAGAAGTTTTTGTAAACTAATATCTATGTTCATATATAAGTCGGCTGTTTTATGAACATAAATTTTTAATTACTACTGTGTGTGAAAAATGTACCACACACATTCAGTATAAAGCTTCTCGTCAATATGATAAGTTTTTTAACACACATTGCAGGAGTTGTATTTTGTTAAACGAGAAAATATTTTGGTAATTACTCTTTATCTAAAACCTTATTCACATAGATAAAGCCGTTTTCTTCAGCTAAAGGAAGAAAAAACTCTTTTAACTGTAAGTTTTAGGGGAGAGATTTTCTCTTTACCCGTCAGGATTGGGCTAAAATCAGTAAAATTATACGACAGACGTATACTTGTAATATCATAACTAGAGACCTTTTAATAAAAAATTGCTCGGGATCAGTTTCAGTGTAAAAATTGTCTGAAGGTTTGTTGATAAAAATCGGATATTTTTAAAGCTTCCGCCTGACAATTTTTGTAAACCCCAAGAGTATCTCTTAAGAACTGTTTCTACTGCATACAATTCGCATGTGAGATTGCGCGCGGACGTGCTTCGCAGCTGCGTGAGAAGTTCGTGCCTGTAATTTTTAAACATTCTGTCGGATGCAGTGAGAACCTTGGATAGTTTCTGGCAGATTTTTCATCATTCACATTTGCTGGTAAAAAATCTCTCAGAAATTGAGAATGGTTCCTTATTTAATGTTAGCTTTTATAGGAGCATTCTAACTATATGCCATTTGTCGTCGAAAGGAAAAGGAGAAACTTATTAGAGTTGTTGCTGCTGTAGTTCATTTACGTCGCACTAGAGCTGCACAATGGGCTATTAGCAACGGTCTGGGAAGCATCCCTGAGGATGATCCGAAGACATGCCACCACAATTTTGATCCTCTGCAGAGGGTACGGCACCCCCGCGTCGGTAGTCCGATGACCTGCTCACGCAGTCGAGCACTTTACGGTAGAACAGTTTAACGAGGACCAATACCGCACATCCTCGGTCCCTGACTGATCCAAGTTTTCCCCCACCCGCACACTGACCGCAGCCAGTGATGCTTGACTTCGGTGATCTGCTGGGAACCGTGTCTTAACGATCAGCCACTGCGGGATGAAACTTATTAGAGAGTTATTCAGAGAATATGGACCATTCTCAATAGCTGTTTCTTTTTTTTTTTTTTTTTCAATATTAATGTGAACAACAGCAATCTGGTCCTCTTGACCTGCACTACTTCACTCTAGAAAGTATACAGCTGCTTGCTATAGCTCATTCTGTGAGGCGGTACTTCTAAACAGATCATTTTGTTTTGAAAAAAAAAATTATATAATTTATGAGCTCAAATCTGCTGTATTTCATAAGATATTAATGATATTAAGTATTGATAATAAAGGTGACATGGTTGCTAGATCTGTAAAGAAATTGCTTTCTAAGCAGTTCTGATTTGGCCTCTTTTTAATTATTATTGTTTGTTAATGGTGCAAGCAGGGCCGGATTAAGCATACGCGGGGCCCTAGGCCATTCAAATTTTTGGAGCCCTTGGATTGAATTTTTTCTCGTATATTTTTTATTTATTCCAATATAAAAGTATTTATGCATCTTTTCATTTAAGAAAGCATATTTAAAATTAAAATAAATAACAATAAATTAACTTTTACTTTAGTTTATTAAATTAGAACTCAAAAATAATCATAATATTTTGAAAAAATTTGAAAATTCATTGTCTTTCTTAATTTTTTTAAATTTATTTTCAAAAAATCTATTTTAAGTGGGCCCCTAATCATTGGGGGCCCCAGGCCATGGCCTTGTCTGACCTAATGGGTAATCCGGCCCTGAGTGCAAGCCATGCACCATCATACGCTAGTGTTAGCATATTGCTAGAGCTGCTAGATTAAGTTCTTTTAAAATTATCATTTAGGTTTAAATTTCGAACTTGATACGTTGTTTGCAAAATAAAAAGTGTTTGATAGCGATTACTTTTGCAAATGACACTTCTTACGTCTTGGAATGGCAGGTTTTCAAATAATGATTCTTATGACGATTTTTCTTTTAAACACAAATAATAAATCAGGTAACAAATAAACATATGCAAAAAGTTAAGTTCACAAAACTATTGATAATATTTACTGAGGGTTCATAGACACTTTAAAAAAACAAAAACAGGAAATCAGCATCCGCTTAGCTATTTAAATGGCAAATTGAATAATGGTTGGATTAAATTTCAAGGGAATTGCTCCAAAATTTTTGTTTTCTGTTCTAAGCACATGGTGTCAGGTTGTTTTACATTATCATACTCGCTAAATAACATACGTCCGAAGAACTGCAAAGCGAAAATAAAATAAAAAGAATGTAAATACCGCGTGTTTTACTTCTAAAATAAACCATCTATTTCAATATTTAACATAAAAATATACAAAATCTGAATAAAATTTTCCCACACGAATATATAAAGCTTTAAAAAGAAATTTACAAAATTTATGATGGTATCGATTAATTTCTTCTTGGTTGTTTATTTAGTTATTGTATGTTATTCGGAAACCTTCATAAAGTTGTCCGGGAGGGAAGAACTTTGTTAGGAATATTTTAATGGAATCAGCTTATGCATTAGCATCGTAAGAGTCAACAAATTTATTTCATAAGTGCAATAATATAAGTTTTAAAATATTTAAATGAGTGCAATATTAAGTTTAGTAATGACATAGGTTCCTGTGTAAAGATATATTAAGAATTTTTTTGCAATGAGTAATTTGCATGCTAAAAAACTAAATAAGTATTTTTTTAAGACTGTGCTTATGTAAAATTTTTTAATTCATTTTGGTAATTAATCTTATTTTAAAGCTAAATAAAATTTTAAAGTAATAATAAAAAATTAATTTTCTTCCTGTCTAAGTTGACTACAAGAGCTGATTGCATCGTACGTGATCAACTTAGGCAAGTTCAACTGCACTGTTTTTTATTTGTTTATTTTATAGTTTTACTGTTTGAATTTTTCTTTAAATAATAGAACTACTATTTCTTAAAATAAAATAAAATTTTAATAAAATTAAAATTTTAATAAAATTAAAATTTTAATAAAATTAAAATTTTAATAAAATTAAAATTTGAAATAAAATTTTAAAGTCATGGTTAAAAAATTAAATTACATTTATATTCCTTTTGATAGGCAACATGACAGCAATGATTTAAGAAATGATAATAAAAACAGTGACTCATTCTCCTCTTTAAGGTGAGTCTCTGAGTAAGTTGCCTACAAATGAAGAGTGCACCGTCGTAAAAGTAAGAGGTCAACTTAGGTAGATTTAACAGTACTATTTTTTATTAATTTGTTTAATAGTTTTTAGTAGCTGCCTGTATTGCTTTTTTATGAAATAACAGTTTAAAACTAGTATATTATTTACTTAATTAATAATTTGAATAATAGCTTCTATAGTTTTTTTAAAAAAATATTAGTTTATAGCAATTAATTTAAGGGGTGGTCATGAAAAAAACGTTGCTTTCTATAGAGCGTGAGCAGAGCTACTTTTTGTGTGTTTGGCATAGCGCGTCGGTTTCTACGCTTGCCATTCCAATGTTGTTTAGGGTTTTTTCATGCTCTGAACATTTTGTTACAAAAATTTTTTGAATATGTCATTCGAAAATTTCGAATTTCTGTACCTATAACCGTAGCCGTGAGTGCCACTTTGCTGTCGTTCTCAGAATCTCGAGCTCTTTCCTACGAATGTCTGAAATTTCATCTCGTCAATCGGTTGAACGGACTGACTGCTAGAAATCCATCCTGAGGCAGAATTTCCCCCTGCTTTTTTCGACAAATCATCCTAGCACGATTATCTTTCTTCAAGATATTTTTAATAGTAACAATTATTGGCGATATCGCCAATGATATCGAAATGGGCTACAGATGGAGTAAAGGAGAACTCTCTACCTATGGCAACATTTCGCATGATTTCACCATTAGCGTGTGGAGAGTCATAGAAGAAGGAAGTACGTTAGTTTCTTTCTGGTATAAAGTCTAAAAATATAAAAAAAGATAATATATATAAAAGATAATTTTTTTTATAAATAAACTGAACAGTTCTTTAATATAGCTTGATACGTGTAGCGTATCTACCACTACAAAATTACAACTACAATTCACTAGTATATAAGACATGTTAACTCGACTCTATGTCGGGGTACCTTTTCATAGATGAAGGTTGACATGGTCGAATACTACTCTCCCCACATTGGTGACCTTCGGACGTGATGTGAACACGCCTACCTTGGCAAAAACGCCCACTTTTATCTGGATACGCCTACATCGGCAGTAACATCTAATTCGTTGGATGGTCCACATTGAACAGTTGACTTGTGACTGCATCATTATCCACCTCCTCACGCAGTTGCTACTCAGTCTCATCTCGATCACACACAACGCCGGCTTGCATACACTCGACTGCTAAAGGCAACACTGGAGCGACTACGACCGTGAAGTTAATACACTTCTCACATTCAGCACTCATAAAGTACGGTGATCTTAATACAGCTCTCCCGGTTTCGCACAAAAACAGCAATGATTCAACTAGTGGTATCCATTCATCGAATTCTATCACAGATATAATTCTAGTGGGGGAGTACTGTAACGTATCTACCACTACAAAATTACAACTACAATTCACTAGTATATAAGACATGTTAACTCGACTCTATGTCGGGGTACCTTTTCATAGATGAAGGTTGACATGGTCGAATACTACTCTCCCCACAATACGCTACACTGGATTTTCAACTCGATTAAAATCTTTTAAGTCAGGAAACTATGTGGAACTGAAAACTACATTAAACATAGTTCTAAGAAAAAGCATAATGAAAATTTAAAAAAAAAAAAAATACTTTTAACTGTTAAATACGAAAAATATTAAGAAAAGCATGGAACCGGTCTTCTCCCCAGTTGGCGCATTCGAGTGTTGCGATCGCCTATATATGTTACTAATTTAAAGAGACTGAAGTGATTTGTGTTAACGAAAAGAGGTTAAAAAAAGGGGGGGGCCTAATACGCATAGAATAAAACTGTAAATAATTTCTTTAATTGCAAATTTAATAATTTGTTTTCATCTACTTATAACAGAATACCCTTTCTACTAATATTATGGGCGTTATTCTCGCATTTTGAAGGGGTAAAATCGTACGAATTACTCCATTTTTCGCGTTTTGTATATCGTCATCACAAAAGAAAAAAAATGAAAGGAAAATGAAAAATTGTTAAATTTTTGACTGTAACTTCCGAGAAAAAGATCGAAAAGACGAAATCACTGTAAGCCAAATGTTCAAAAAAGGGTTACTCAAATGCGTGTTTCGCTTCGAAATTAACTTGCTGTAATAAATAATATCGTATTAATAATGTATCATATTTTGAAAGTAATCGCAATAACTGCCAAAAAAATCAATTGAAAAAACCATAGAACCATAGCTTTAAAAAGTAATTACTGTAATGTTCGACTCGACTGATAAAAAAAAAAAACGAAACACTTATAGGGGCGGATCCAGAAATTTTTCCTGGGGAGGGTCATAGACTCAGATCCCCCCCCCCAATTATTAAAAAAAATTTAAATATTTTTTTTTGAAAAATAAAAAAAAAACTGGGGTTTTTAATGCTAATCTTCTCATTTATTTTTTTCATAATGAGCAATAGAGCAATACATAAATAATTCAAGTATTCAACATCTTTAAATAATAAATGTAATGCATTTTTTAGGAACTTTGGAAAATCTGTCAATGATTTTTTCAATATCCAAATCAATTTCCTGGGGAATGTTTAATAATCCGAGTCCATTTAATCGCACTCGGCGCGCTTCAACATTATTAATGTTTACAATGAAACTATGACGAATTTCGTCTTAATCTTTTGGATTATGATTCTTGAAACAGTGAAGAACATAATTAGATGGAAAAAAAAAATCGATTTTTCCGACCTACCTAGGTGTATATGCCCCCTAAAATAATTTTTAAAATATTTTATTTCTTTTGTAAACTATTAAAAAGATTATTATTATTATTTTTTTTGTTTTCAATTTGGGGGGGGAGGGTCATGACCCCTCTGACCCCCCCGCTGCATCCGCCACTTAACACTTACATGAATTCATGATACACGCAAATTGAACTGATTGACAAAGAGTGATTACTTCAATGACTGACAAAGAGTGATTACTTCAATGAAAAAACTGTGGTATCATCATATTGAAAGTAAGTAATCAAGTGTGCGATTTCGCGGGCAATAAAATTGCATAAAAAATCAAGATTTTTAAAAAATTTAAAATTTGTAGCAATAACTGTTGAAAAAAAGATTGAAACACCCCACTGATTTACGATGTTATCGGCACAAATTAAGCTTGCCAATACTTCATTCGAACAACGATTCGAACTTCGCCAATGTAATATTATCAGTATTTTTTTTAAAAAAATCCTAAGAATATCGATAGAACTAATAACTGAGTAATGAACGAAATCAGGATATTAAAAAAACAAGCAAAAATTCGTAGCAATAATTGCCGAGAGAAATTAACAAAACGCTACATATATATATTACGGCGCAAGTTGTGACCCATAAAGAGAAGACTTCAGGGATTGATTTAAAATTTTCAAATGCGTAATGTAATAATTAAAAATTTTGAGTCGTATTCATTTAAACCAAATAAAAAAGATGGAGGTGGGAGAAATATATCGCATTGATCTATTAATTCTTTTGCTATAAATCTGAATTTGTACCAAAAAAGGAAATCGAAATTCCATTCACCGTTTTATTATTTTATTATAATGTAATAATTTTATTATAATGTGTATTTTTATTTAAAAAAAAAAAACATTATTTTTAGAGCGAGCGTGATTTTTGCGAATTCTTTTTATATTCTTTATTACTTTTTATATTTTCAATTTTAAACTCCTACTGGCTGAAGCATTGTAGCATTGCGGATTTATACTTATGATTAGAATCCGGAGTATTTCGGTCCTTTCGATACGCGAGAGCGGCATCTTTTTAAAAAGAATTCCCCAAAAGAAAAAAAAATCGAAATATTCGGCAAAAAAAAAACTAAATTCAATTAATATTTAATTTAATTAATATTAAATTTTAAAACTGAGAAATAAATTGTAATGCATTCCTATTAAATTAAATTGTAATACATTACTATTTATTCCATTAGAAATAAGATAATTACATAATTAGATTTTTGTAATAAATTTTTTGATTGTTGCTACATTTCATAATGATTATTTGACATATGATCTGGCAGGCTAATTTTCTTTTTGCAAAAAATTTATTTTTGAATATTTAAATGTGAAAAAATTTATACATAATTAGAGCTATGAAAATATCTTTATGTATCTAAAATATCTAGTTAAGTGACTATAATTAAGGGCAGATATGATATCAATATACATGTTTACACCACATTTAGAATATTATTTTCAAATCAAAATGATAACTTCTTTATACGGAGGATAGATAGCAGCACCATATATATCAGAGTATTTATTTATCTTCCAGCAAATCTTAGTATCATCGACAGATGGCAGCACAAGGAGAAAAAAAATCAGTTTGTCTCGCATTGCAAACATCATTAAGAGAGAAAAAGGACCTTGCAATTAAAATTTTTT
This sequence comes from Parasteatoda tepidariorum, assembly GCF_982258835.1. Taxonomy (NCBI): domain Eukaryota; kingdom Metazoa; phylum Arthropoda; class Arachnida; order Araneae; family Theridiidae; genus Parasteatoda; species Parasteatoda tepidariorum. The sequence continues at coordinate 29,003,409 of NC_141762.1, forward strand.
TTCTGACAAGCTTTGAAGAGGGGGGGGGGGGGGGTTACGAGCCATGCCTACTATTCTAAACTCTCCTTACTATCAATTAAAAAACATTTTAAATTACACTTTGTTTATTCCGAATGTTAAATAAAAGTTAAATTTGGGAAAAGAAGAAGAATTGTAAAAAATTTTCTTCAAGGAGTGACAAAAATTTTATAAATCGAATTAAGATGTTTATTTTGTTAGATGCAAAATTGCATATTTTATTTAAAGTTCCAAAAATTTTTAAAGGTAGTTGTATTGATTTACATATAACAGTGGGGAGGGGAGGGTATTACGACCTTCTTACGGAAGCTTAGTAGGGAGTTTTATTTTATTTTATAACCGTCGTTGAACTGTGGACCCAATATTCGAGACTTCTAATGTTCACCTCCGTAGCCTTGTAATTTTGAACTCAATCCAGAAGACAAGAATACTCCTAGTTCAAATATCACGAGAAATTTGTCTTTGTGGAGGTCTTTTTGATGGAACTAATCCGCATTTGGGTTACGCGGAGAGGAAAACCACGAAACCTCCCATGGTTAACCTTACAGTAAGGGTACTCTAACCCAGTGGTTCTTAATCTTTTTAAGCCGCGACCCAAATTTGAGAAATATGTTCATGTCGCGACCCAAAAAAAAGTCAAAATTAGGCTGAGTAAGCCACAATGACTTCTTCTAGGAGGTGTTGGTATTACTTATTATTTGGTGTATTACTAACTTTTTTGGTTCGACTCAGCGCGACCCAAGAAATATGCTTCGCGACCCAATTTTGGGTCGCGACCCATAGGTTAAGAACCGCTGCTCTAACCCACTATCCATCTACAACTGATTATACTTTAAGTCAGCACTATGGTTGGTGCAAGCCGGGTGTGGAATTCGTATCAACCAGACATCTTTGGGATTCGAACCCGGTTATCTCACAGGTAGGCGAACACTCTATCCCCCAAGCCAACGAAAATTAGGAAAAATCACATTTGCGTAATGTTTAAGCGGTCGCTAACTAAAGTCATTGATCGCGTTGTATTGCAAATGGAATGAAATAATGGAATGCGAAAATTCTTTAAAACCAAGTCTTTTATCACTAGTCGCGTTTTAGAATCTTTTAAGCAATAGCAAAGCTCTTTCTAGAACGAATTTAGTGATGCTTTGTCTGAAGGTGTACGTCGCTGATTTCTATACAGAGTGTTCGGGTCCGGGATAGCCTTGTTGGTTGGACATAGGACTCGTGTTCGTGAGGACGGGAGTACATATCCAGCCGGCCGAAGACTCTCGGTCTATTAAATGGTGATTGGTGCACGCTAAAAGAGTCAGAAAGTCCTCCAAGTTCCAAAAGCAAATCAATACCTCTGGGGGTGGGGAACTGACCCAGGAGTTCCGTTACCTCCTGGATTGGGTTCAAAATTATAAGGTTACAGAGTTTAAGAATGGTAGTCGTAAACTCAAATTTGGGTCGGCTGTTCAACGACGGTTATAAAATATACAGTGTTCAATAATTCCTGATCTTCATTTTTACTTTTGTATGCTTTGTCAAAAATAAAGTATTAAAAATATACATATTAGGGTGTCGATAATTAATATAAAACCGGTGAAGAAACAGAAACGTTAATGGAATCTGTTGAATCGCTAATGACGAAAGTGAGATGGAAAAAAGATACAAACCCATTTGATCACCTGCTGCAACTTGGGGATGTTTCCAACAATCCTCTTTTAAATTGGTAATCAAACAGGTTTTAATGTTTTCAGCCTTGCCTTCTTTAGAGCTGATTGTTCGGATTCCGATATCGGAAAATTTCCTCAGATATTAAAATCACTGGTTTCGATAACCTGCTTAGATATTAAATTGCGACTCGGTATAGGCATATATACCTATATATATATTTACTTTTTTATGACAAGGATTCTAAAAACATACATCAAGGGCTGTAGTTACGAAACACTCCGTATATTTCTCCTCCTTCTGAACTACGATTAATAAAATAAAATGGTATAAAAAATATTTGTTCAAAAAAAGTTTTTTTAAAAAAGATAAATAATGCATAAAAATATGTGAAAACCGATTATTAAGATTATTAGATAAAAGGTTATCTAAGGAATTCCTATCACTCTACTAAATCTCTTCCAAGTTATTAAATATGATAACTTGAATGATTACTAAACATAATAACTTATATGATACTGAATGTGATAGCTTATATGATTACTAAATATGAGAACTAAATATGGTCCTGATGTTTAACATGATTTGCCTTTTTAGTGAAGCTTATAACGCTTCCTAATTTATAATATTATATATACACTATTATATAACGCATGCCATTGTACTATGACACTTGTTTTGTCCGTTAACATAGATATGTAACAAAACAAAAATTTGTGATCTGTTGCTGTATGTAAATAATTTATGATAAATTTTATTTTAAAAATAACTTGAAATAATGAAATTATTCTGCTTGTGTATAAATGTTAACAAAAAGTTTTTCTTTAAAAAATTAAATGATAGACAATTTGTATTGTAATAAAGTAGTCAATTAATTTTGTATTTATTTAAAAAGTGGCCGCATGTTTTAAAAAGTCGCTACTGTTAAAAATGTTGCAACTGACCTCTGGCCAGTAGCAAAATTTCCTAATTTTGTCCTTTAGTTATAACCTTTGGTCGCCAGTACTTTGGCTGCCCCACTAGGCATGCAATCAAAGGGAACATCCATTTGACTATTAAGGACCTTACAACTTAAACTCTATTACAATTATTTTATTAGGGAATTGAATATTTTAAATGGTTCAGACAGAGTACTTCTTAAAGAAAAAGGTATGATTTTGAAAGAAATTCAATGATAAAGATTGACATTAAAATTTGAATGCTCTTCACATTTTAGAAAACAAAAGAATTTTTTGTTGTAGTAGAATTTCCGTATCTGCAAAAATGAGTTTAAAATGGAATTATATTTTTATAAATCGATATTTCATTGCAACGTTTTTTTAAAAAATTATTTAATTGGCTCTTGTTTTTCTCTGATAATTATTGAAAGGGCCAACCCCTTTAGTGATTATTACACTTGTCTATTCAAGGGCATCTATCCGAAAAGTTAGCCCGGTATTCCTACACCCCACTGATTTCAAGTAATTGTTAATTATAAGTAGACAATCATAAATCATTATAGAATAGTTTTTTCGTTCCCTCAAAGTACTTTTACCACTTTGCTAGGTTTGTCTTAGTAACATCTAACAATAATCAGTTAGCGTGATGGCATTCCATTTACCTTCAAATCGCCGCTATAATTCCTTCATATCACGGTCAAATTTTTCACCTTATTTCTTTTACTATTCACTTTGCAAATAAAATAGGCGTCTCATGGTAAAGCGTTTTCCCCTTTCTCAATACTTATACCTTCTACGTTACCATGGTATCCTGCTGCTTTTCTCTTCCATATATGTAGGAGTTTGTGCAGCATAAGCGGAAATAACGACAATAATTTAATAATCAAACTTAACATTTAATAGAAAAAAGGAAATAAGTTTAACAGTGATATCATGATTCGTGAGAGCTGCCTACTCGCAGGGTCGCCGAATCGAATATGAATGCGAAATTAGATTGTTCTATGGAAAAGAGTTAATTATCAATTCTGGATTTTTCCCGTCTGGAGTGGCTGGGGCCTTTCAATGAGGAAGTAGATGATGAAATTCTCCGAAGTATTACATGATGATGGATGATGCAATTCGGTCTACTCTTACATACATTATATATAACTAGCCGTGAGTGGCTTAGGTGATAGAGCGTTCGCCATCCAATGAGGTAGCCCTGGTTCGAATACCAGCGGTGGATGGTTTACCCGAATTCTGCTCCCGCCTAGTACCGACCGCAGCTCTGACGAGAAAAATTCCCAGTGGTGGACTGTGCATGGGTTAAAAAACCTTTGTCGTCAGACTAACAGTGGGAAGTTTACGTGGTTTTCCTGTTCTTGTAACGCAAACGATGGTTAATTTCATCAAAAAGTCCTCCACGAAGAAGAGTTAGTCCCAATTTTTGAATTGAAACTTTCCCCACATTGGTGACCTTCGGACGTGATATGAACACGACTACTTCGATGGATGGTCCACATTGAATAGTTGACTTGCTAATTGTGACTGCGTCATTCTCCTCCTCACGCTGTTGCTTCTCAATCTCATTTACACACAACTGGTTTCGGCACACACTCGACTGCTAACAGCAACACAGAAGTGGCCACACACACAACCATGTACTTAATGTAGCTCTCATGATTAAAGCTCAAAACCAGGTGACCTTAATCCAGCTTTCCCGGTCTTTCACAAATACAGCAATTAGTGGTATCCGTTCATCGAATTCTATCCCTGATAAAATTCTGGTGGGGGAATATTGTGACGTAACTACCACTACGATTATTAAACATCAATTCATTAGTATATAAGACAACTTGATTCAATTTTGAGGTACCTTTTGATAGATGAAAGTTGACATTGTCTAATGATCTTTCTCCATAACTCTACTGTTATGGAAAGTTGTAATAAGGGTTACGTTTGATACTTTTCTTGTCTACCCGGGTCAAAACTTGCTTCAAATGATTACCCAACATTTCTACTTTAAATATAGCTTAAATTTGTAACCACAGTCCCCGATGGTGCTCCAGAAAGCTAGTGAGAGGAGTTCTTTAGTTAGATAAATGGTAACTTAGGGAATGGTAAGGTAAGTGATATCCACATGATTAGAAGCCCCAAACAAAAGCGCACTATTCATAGAAATCAAAATAATAGAATTAGAAAATAAGTTTTATTTATACATATTGAGATAATTATTTCAGTTAGAGCGGAATAATATGTATATAATTTCTTATAAAAGGAAATGTAAAAATATAATATAATAATTCTCATAAACTGAAAATTTAATTCCATGACTAATTTATTAATTAAAAATATCAATAAATGAAGATAGATAAAAATTAAAATAAAGAAATAAACGAAAATGAAAAGAATGAATTAGGAGGTATAAAAATTATATGGTAGAACAAAATTTGGGTAAAAAAGGTCGACTAAAATTTAAAAAAGGAAATAAATTAAAAATATAGAAAAAAGCGTTAAGTTTGAATCAAATTCGAAAAAAGTAAATAGAAATAATAATAAGAAAACAACAAACCAAGTCGAAACTCTAGTGGTGGCAATCAGTTACTTGCTGATAAGTACTGACTTATCACTTATTTGTGTGATTTAACAAAAATTGGTATGGAATCTTAGCTTAAAGCGATTTAATATACATATATAGATATGTACATATATAGATATGCACATACATAGATATGTACATATTTATATATTCTTAACATCAATTTTTAAGAGATTATTTGTTTTTTTAAAAATTAAAATTAATTATTAAAGGAAGGAAAATTGATAGTACCTTCATTGTTTTTTGCTGAGCAATTGTGTGAAAGAATGATTAAAACGTAAAACAAAGTTTTTGAACTTTTAATACTAAAAATTAATTTTTTTAAAAATCTCTTAGGGCCGGGGTCCTCTAGAGCCCTACTGCCTAGACCCTAAGAAATGCGATAGCTCTGATCTTTTGCCGCTAAATCTTATTCGTTTCATTGAATTTTTTTAAATTTAAAAAAAAAAATTTTAGGGAGGAAAGAAAGAAAAAGGAAGAAAGAAAGAAATGGGGGAAAACTTTTATGTAAACAGCTAATTTTTCTAATTTTTTTTCTTCTAGATTCTCCAAAAATTAACAAATAATGTGCTTTTGCTAATAAAGCATACCACCTTTTTAACTTGTATAAACTTGTTTAATTTGTTTGGTAATCATATATTTTATGATAAACAAATTCTACGAAAAATTGATCAGATGCCACCCCTCCCTTCTTCTATATCAAGGGTTTCCAACTTACATGAGGCCGGGGGCCGCAATTAAAAGCACCAGTCAAATTGCGGGCCACAACTTTATCAAAATTTTATATAGCACTCTTTTATGTTTGAAGGAACATTAAATATTACTGTCAGATTTTTATCAAAGTATTTTTTTTAATATTAAAAAACGAAATAACAAGCATTACAAATAATGCTTGTTACGTATCATTTTGAATCTTCTCTTAATCAGAAATTTAGTGACAGGCTTTTTTTTTTCCTTTTAAATTTAATTCAGTGATAAATTAAATTTTTTTTGACTTATTAGGAATTATAGCAACAACAAAATTCTCGAGCACCTGAAATTAATTTTTTTTCTTCTTTTCCGCTCATTTATTCAATTCAAGGAATTTAAATAAAACATGATATTCATTCTCTCTTTTATGCCTTTTAAAATTTACAAATGTAAATAATTTCGTCCACAATGAGTGGTTTCAAAAAGTTAAATAGGAGAATTTCTTCGAGAAAATTTCTGATACGCACATGCTAAAATATATTTAAAAAAAAAAAAAAAAAAAAAAAAAACGAAAGGAAAAAGAGCAACTCACACGATTATTTTTGTATTTGAATAAATATTTTCTTGGATGCAAAACCTGAGAAATTTTTTTTTTTGCACCGTTGGTATGTTAAATTTCACAGATAATGTAAAAATTAGGTTTTTTTTCTTTCTTTTTTTTTTTTTTAACGGAAAAAGTATTTTAAACCCTCAGATTTTTAACGAAAATTGTCCGCAAAAAAAGAAAACTAATATATTTTAGTTCGCGGGCCACAAAGAAAGGCTTCGAGGGCCGGATGTGGCCCGCGGGCCGCCAGTTGGAAACCCCTGTTCTATATACTAAAAAAACAAAAAAAAAAATGGAAAAAAAAAAGTTACAAAAATTAAATTCTATCAGTTACAAAAATTAAAATCTATTCTATTTTTTTTCTAGACTCTTTAAAACGCGTGAATCGCATTTTTACATGCATCAATTAGTTTATATATGTTTTCACTTATTTAATGTCATCAAACAAATTCTACAAAAAAAAAGAAGAAAAAAAATAATTCTGAATTTTACGACACTTTGATCAGATGGCGCTTTACTCTCTAATCTAAGAACAAATCTTTTCTTTGCCCCAGGTGTTTCAGCACGATCCATCACCGGTATTTGTATACTTGGCGAAACTGTTGGCGAAAGAAATAGATAAGCGGTAACCCTTTTCTCACGTTGATGTACGGGATGATCTTGACATTGACGCCAAAGAAAAAGGGTTGCGAAGCGCGCGAAACTAAAACGTAGAGAAGTCAAAAAGTCTTTTCTAAATTTTAATACACCGCTTTTTAATCGAGTGCTTTTAATTTTAAAAAAAAAATCGCTCGTTTAGCAAAAAAATTTTTTTCGACTTCTCAAAGATGAAAATGTTCATTGAATAATTTTTTCCTGCTCAATATCTACGCAGTTAAGGTATTGTATGACGCAGTTTGCTATTCCTAGTTTTAGAGCCATGCGCAGGATTCGGACACCAAAACTAGAAATTTCGAGGCGGTTTCTATTGGAGGAAAAAAAATTGTGAAAAATTTTATTCATTTTTCACTGTGAATATTAGTTGATATATGGCCAAAGAATCGGTAAGTCAACTCTTTCTTTAAAATTTTTACTGTCTAAATTTTTTATTAAAAAATTTAAAAACAATTCCTCGAGTATATCAGATGCCACGTTCACACTAAACAGAAGGTTCTTTAAAACTGAATTTTAACTGTTTTGTCATGGTATCAGTATTTATCGAAGTCCTTAAAATAAAAATACAATTGAGATGTAATCATTCAATTTATCATCTAGTATTATCTTTAATTGTTTTACCAGAATCCAGCTGATAAATTTTAAAGCAATCCAGATAATGAATTTTTCCCTTTCCTTGCACAATTTTAAATTTTTTTTTTTTTTTGCTTATTAAAATATAGTTATGTGGTCCATTAGTTATTTCATTAAAAGGTTTTGTCCGGTTCCCAAAATAACTCATAATTTTCGCGAAAATAAATTACATTTTATGGTTGGAAGTTACTCCATATGCGTATTATTGAGCAAATTAAATAACTATATAAATATTCACTTATTATTTTAATTTATTAAACAACAAAATGAACAGTGCTTAATATTATTTATTTGTTATTATTTATGAGTATTACTTTCTCGATGAACAGCTGATCCGAAATGCGTAAAACATTTTTGATCCAAAACCCATAATAATCCAAAATCGATATGTCTACTTGGATGTAATTTTGGGAAAATAAACATTAATAATTAAAAAATCGTTTTTCTAATCAGATAAATTTGTTTTCTAAAATTTCGATTTAGTAACTGTTATTAATCTTATAACTAACTGTTATTAATCATTATTGTTGACATCTTATTTCACGCATAAATAATTACTAACGTGTATTAAAAAGTTATTTAGGAATTTATTTCAATTCATAAGGGATAATGTATATTGTTTAAAGTAAAGAATTCATATATATAGTACCAATTCTTGTTAAATCGTTCTATCTTGTAATTATCCATTTAAACAACGTTAACTTCGTGACTGATGAATTTATATTACTTATATCCGGAAATTATACCAGTGTTTCTCCCTCAATTTATCAATTTAAATAAAAACAAATGCATTTCTGCCTCTAAAAAGTTAAAAATGAATTAAAAAAATAAAATATAAAAATTTCTGTTAAAATATTATTGCGTCTTATCTATATTAAAATTTCCACAATTTTTTTTTTTTTTTTTTTTTTTGATTTTCACTAATTTTAAAAAGTTTATGTGCAATGAATTTTAAAAATGTGCTTTTTTGATTTTTGAAATAATTAACTGAAATACAAACGTATGAGGGTGTAATACTAAAATTTTTTTACATAGAAATTGCTTTAAAAAATTATGATCAGAAGAAATACCTGCCGTTTTATTGTTTTTCTTTGAAATGTTTTAATTAACTGAATTTTGAAATAATTCACTAAAGCACAAATGAATTAGTCGGGTAACACTGAAAGATTTTACTTAGAAATTGCTTTTAAAAAAAATAATCAGGAAATATCTGCCGTTTTGTTGTTTTATGTTTAGCTGTGAAATGTTTTAATCTACTGAATTGTGAAATTAACTAAAATACAGATATATTAGTCGGTAACGCTTACTAGTTAGAAGTTGGTTTTTAAAAAATTAATATTCAGAGGAAATGGCTGCAGTTTCATTGTTTTATGTTTTTCTGTGAAATGTTTTAATCTACTGAATTTTGAAATTATTAATTAGAACACCCATGTATAGTAGGTACCGCTTACTACTTAGAAGCGGGTTTTTAAAAAGTTAATAATCAGAGGAAATGGCTGCAGTTTTATTGTTTTATGTTTGACTGTGAAATGTTTCTCTGCTGCAACTAGTAAGAGAATGTAATGAGTATTATCTCAATGACCTTGAAATTAATGATGTAGCATGTATGCGCCAAACGGGATAAAAAATAATAAAAAAATATATATACGAAACACAGTTGACGTGTCCTTTTTTTTGTGTGAAATATTTGACCTTCTCTTAAGTTTCTGATTATTATTACAGGTACTTAAATAAATTACTTTGTCGTTGTTTCTGAAGCACAAGGTTTTTTTTAATGTACATTTCATTAATATTTTTTTTTAGTTTTATCTATTTATTTTAACAATAAGTATCAAGAAAGGTAGTTTAATAGTCAGTCAGGAGTGAGTATGAATCTTTAAAAACTTTATATACAAAAAAAAAATGTTTTTTTTTTTTTTTTTTTTTTTTTTTTTTTTAATAATTTTTGATTTAGAATTAAGTAATTCAGAAATTATTCGACCGATTTCATTCAAGTTTTGTATTTTGTCATTTAAAATTGAATATTTTTAAATTACAAAAAATTTTATATACCATAAAAAATTTTTTTTCGATTGTTATTAAATAAATTTATTTTTTACATGCTTATTTATCTTTGGATAAACGAATTTTATAATTGTGCTCAAAATGTTATCTATTCTTGAAATATGGGAAACTTGATATGTTGGAGGAAGCTTATGAAATAAGAGAATCGTGAAGATAACATTAAAGTATCCTAACTTTTGAACTCTCTTCTACCTGAAATGTTGGGACCATATTTTTCAGATTGCTGCTACACCCTATCTTTTGAGTTTAAAGAATTCAATCCATTCCATGATTATTCAGAGAAAAAGCATTTCTGTTTCGAAATTTGTTACTTAAAATATTGCCTGCACTTATGAAATTTGTATATTTAAGGTTAGTCTTTCGAACCATTAAGATTAGTGAGAACGCAGAATCGTTTTCTGATTGTTAATTATAAACTTTTAGAATAAAACATGGCAACTCTTTTTTCTACTATTATCGTTTGGTAAAATGTGTAAAATCTAAGAGCTTAATTTATTTTTTTAAAGAAAATAAAACCTTTAGCTTTTATAGGTTTTGATTGTGTAATGAAATTTTTTTAACAAAAAAAGTAATGTATCTAGAAATATAAATGGCTGAATTTTAAAGTCGTTTTCTAATTTTTAATTCTTTATTTTATCTATAAAATAAGTAACCGCAGTAGTAAATACGAGTAAGTTGTGTAAATACTAAAGGATTTTTTTATATTTTTATGAAAAATAAATAGGCTGACTTTTGAGACGCTTTAACTATAGTAGGTTGCAGCATTAGTAGTATAGAAGAAAAATATATAATTATTTTAAAAATTGTTAGTTTTTATTGCTTTGTACACTGTTAAAATGTGTACTCAAATATCGTGCAAATTTCTTAGTTTCTGACGAAACCGTTTTATGGTATATGCTCCGTTTAAAAATTTCTATAATAATCTAACGGGCAGTATTCTTGATAAATTTTTCGCGGGCACCATATATGTAGATCAACGTTACCCTAACAACGCAAGCAGGACAGACAGAAAGAACATCATCAGAAGAGTGAAATTACAGCCATGCCCGAAGCCGGACCCGAACTCAGGATCTTACTGGCCACCATACAGCAGTCGGCTTATTTCTTTATTCTAGATTCGATCGTAAGGTTTTCATTTTAGTTAACAATCCCATAATGCACTGCAATAAGATTACGAGTCGAGGAAACATTTTTCTCAGTATGAGAATCGTCTCAAATCGCGTGATTTCGTGACGAAATGATTCTTTTAAAATTAACGAAATACAGCTCAAAGATTGAGGAATAGTCAAACGTGAGAGTTTTATTTCTGAGAGTGTACTGTTTTTTTTTTTAACAAACAAACGAGAAATTTTTTTTTAAAGGAAGATTACTGTAGTTGTATACATACAGTGTAATGATATACAGTCGTTGCCACTACAGAGTCTTTGTTTTCGCCTATTTCTGGAAGTCGGTGCTTACGTGATGTGTTCCGTGTTTTTATTGATGTTCTCTTTTCTTGCGTCAACACAGGAGTTTAATTACGTCATGCAGATATTTGAAATAGTGGAAAGAATCATTTTTTTATTGTGTTTCGGGTTTTCTTTCTTATTCATCATAAGTTGACACACTTTCAACATATTTCGTATTTCATTTTGAAGTGTACAAGATTACTCTAAACACATTCCTCATGATATAATATTATAACTATTTTTTTTTCTTCAGAACTCTAATAGCAAAATTAATCTTATGATCAAGTTAATTAAAATTGCCGTATAGCATTTTTAAATCACTTCCAGATAAATTAATAAGTGAAAACGAATAATTCAATGAAAAATAAAATAAATAAGTTTATAAGGAATAAAATAAAGTTAAAAAAGAGAACATTTGAAAGAGCATATTGCATAAACAAATTAAATAAACTCCATGGTGGTTTTATCAATTCGATAAAAAAAAAAAAGAAATGTTATAATATTTATGATTATCCATGTGTTATGCGTTAAATTCAATTCCAGTTGTCCATTAAGTTTAGCCTTAATTGTCTACCAATTTAACGTTTAGTTTCCTTCCTAGTTAAATTTCAACTGTGCACCAAATTAAATGTTATATGTCCTCCCAGTTAAACTTCAGTTACTTTACTTTTTACTGCGACAGAAAAGGTGAAATAATTAAAAGAATAGTGTCTTTCCTTTTGTGATAGAAGTGTTTAATTTTGGGACACTTTTCTAAATATATTAAGTTTTAATTTTGGATTTGCGATAGCATATGTAGGATGCATATGTGCGAAAAAGCGAGTTGAAAAGTTCTCTCATTGAAGAATGGTTAGGGAAAAAAAAGGAGCTGCTGCATTTCCAGAATTTAAATTCTGGTAAATTGTTCAAAAGTTTTAGTTATTTATTAAATTAGTTATTATAGTTATTAGTTATTATTTAGTTATTATAGAAATGTTTTCATATAACTTATGGTGGGTTAACATAAAAGAATTAAGTTTAACTTGAGTTGTTTACATTGTTAATATTATTTTTCATGTTTAAATAACATGTTTTGTTAAGTATCGTCTACTATTTGCTTATGATATGCATTAGAAATGTAATAATAGCCATATATTGCTAATGAATACCCACGCCAAGGCAAAACTGCTTACTATAGGAGAAATTTGGGTTCTTCTACGAACTTTTCACAAAATATTTTTATGCGAAAAAGAGTTCGGTAAAAAAACCTTCTTTTAAGAAACGGTAATGACGTCTTCAATTTTTTTTGAAACTTAAAACTCGTTGAAAGAGATTGACTTTGTTTTTTTCTCTCAAAAGCGTGATTTTATTTTTACGTATTCATAAGATTATGAGTAGATTTTTCACAAATTCACGAAAGTGCTCCATTTTCTAAAAGTTTGGAACAACCCCTGGTTTATTTTTAATCAATTCACTCTTGGTGCACTATAGATTTCGTAGATTAAAAAGTTTATTTGCTGTTGATCCTACTCTGTAAAAATTTCCAGATAAAATTACTGTAAAAAGTACCAGCCTTTTTTACCATAATCCATTTTTACCGAAAAATGTACTGGAACAAAAAATCTGATGTATCGTAATTTTTACAATTACAATTACCGTAAAATCACTGAATCACTCCAATAAAATGAATATTACTATAAAATTTTACGGTAAAAACAGATTTTACGTATGGTTCACCCAAAGTGCTGGTAATAAATTCTGTAATTTGATCCGGAACTTTTTACAGTGTATAGTAAATGTTTACTTTCTTTTGTATTGGTGTTAAAAAAATGCCTAAAAGCTTTTATTGTACATAACATTGATAAAATAAGGGTAAATAGAAAAACATTTCTATACATGATGATAGCATCATTAATGGGACTTACTTATTATTATTTATTGTTTACTTGGTTTTTTAAGCATGCGTTTGTGACTACTTACCTGTGTTTTCACGATTTCGATTTAGGACATTTATTTTTTTAAAATTATTTGCTGCATTTATTATTATTTTTTATCATCTTTTGTTCATCACAAAAACATCAGTTTTATCCTTTTTTGAATGACTTTTGACTCTGAAGTATTAAAATTATGCGATAGCAGAAAAATATTTTAACATATTGAGCTGGTTAAGCTTTCCAACTGCTTAAAAAACCTGTTTTCGATCTTAATGAGAAGAAAGGGAAAGCATTTGGCGTGCAAAGGATGCAAATAAAGAAAAAGATAGAGAAAAAAAAATTCCTTGCGTGACTTGGCATAATATATAGAGGAAAAAAGTAGTGACAGAAAAATAAGCTAAAAGTTTTTCTTGAAATGGCGAGAAAGAATCCGTTGTTCTAGATTTGTAGATATTTGTTGTTTCCATATTAATGGATTTCAAGTCCCGCAAATCATCCCACTTAGCATACCAAGGGTTTGAAATACTTGTTTATTCAATTGAATCCCGCTGTTGAAATTATCATGAATTTAAAGTAAAAATAGTACTTTTTTAAATCAGATTTTATTTTTTTTTTAGATTTTATTTTTTTTATTAGATTTAAACTTTTCGACTGTTAGTTTTGATTTTTTTTTCATAAAATATTAATTTTGTCTATGTGTTTGATAAGATATTGATTTTTTTTATTGATTTTTTATAATAATACTAACTATATAACTCATAGAAAGCTGAGAGTAAAAATTTATTATATCTATCTATCTATCTAACTATCTATCTGTCTATGTATGTATATATATATATATATATATATATAATTTTAATTTTATAAAATATGTTACAAACTGAACAGGGGAAAAAGTACTTTTTTTACTAAGAAAATACCGTCGTCATCTTTCATAAATAGTTCTAAAATTTTCATTCTGAAATATAGTACCTCTTTAATCTTTTAAAAATAGATCACCAGGAGTGCATTATCAGTCGGTTTATTTTTTATTTATTTTTTTAATGTTCCGTTTATACACACACAAGTGAATAAATCTACTTATATGATTTTTAAAAAATAACTACGCATCATTGAAATCTCTAGTGTTTGTAGAAGTTAATGTGTCGCAAATAAATGAAAAAACGTGCGTGTTTAATTGTGCGGAAACAAAATTTTGGAAAATTAAAACTAGAAATAAAGAAAACGAAACCAATTCAGGTATTCTGTTTCCACGTAGTATCTCAGTGGGCCAGTAGTTCCAAGGTTTGTAATGATTGCCTTTCGCATAGGGTTGCTGCTATTTTCAACTAGTCATTAATACCCAATGCTGTCGCCAAAGGCCATATGATAAATTTCATTTCCATTAAGAAGGCTTAATCGCTTTAGAATGCAAGTGTAATATTCTAGAATCTAGATCAGGGATTTCCAACTTACATGAGGCCGGGGGCCGTAATTAAAAGCACCAGTCAAATGGTGGGCCGCAACGTTATCAAAATTTTATATAGCACTCTTTTATGTTTGAAGGAACATTAAATATTACTGTCAGATTTTTATCAAGTTGTACAAAACAAAAGTATTGAATTACAAATTAAAATAAGAAGTAGATTTTTAAAAATTATTAATTGCATATTAAAAAAAAAAAAAAAAAAATCAGACTACAATAACTTTAATGTGTACCTATGTATTAAACAATTAATATTCAACAGACATCAAATCGACGATATAAAACTTAAAAGTATTTAAAACCCATATAGATTTTTTACGAAAATTGTCCTCAATAAATGACAACTAATATACGTTATTTCGCGGACCGCCAGTTGGTAACCACTGATCTAGATGCTTCAGTTCAGTGATTTGCACTCTCTTCATACCTAAACGAACTCTAGTTTCCAAATTAAATCAACAGTAGAAAACCTCTGCAAGTTTAAGCCTACTTTGAATAAGTTATGTTGTCTTATATTTATGGAAGTAGTTGTTAAAGTATGAGTAGTAGATGAAGTATAATCAGTTAACTTTATTGTACTTTATATACTGCTTAATAAAGTATAATAAAAGTAGTAGTAAATAAAGTATAATAAGTTAAATAAAATTTGAAATATATAATTCTAGTTGTGCTCATATTATTGCGGTAAAACAATAACGCAAACCTAATATTTTATAGCTATTGTTAAGCCTAAAAGGCCAGCAATTCGCGGACCACATAAAAACGTTCCACGGGCATCAGGTAGTCTATGCTTCAGATAATGTTGTACTCCATAAGCTGGCGCAAAAGATTTAAATTTTAAATGCATGGAACTTTGAACGAAGACTAGTTTATATTCGCATCAATTAGTATTAAGTTCAAATATTTAAAACATTTAAGAATTTTTGAAATTCAAATGGTAGATTCTTTGTCACGTTCTTTAAGAATAAATATTATATTATTAAAGGTTCCAGAAATGAAAACGTATCGGGGCTCCCACGGGTGAGCAGGGAATACCTGAAATTTGCAGGGAAAATAGCAATTTTTTACAAAAAACCTGGAAAGTTCCTGTATTATACCTGGAAATTAACCAGTTTTAGAATTGTCAGAAACAGTAATCAGTTATTGAGATTCGAGTTAAATAATTCTAACATCTACTATCTACTACAAATATTTTATAAAATTCAACATTTTAGTGAAACTTTTCTATATTTCCATTCTCATTCTTTTATATGTTTTTGCTTACAAAATCTAATTGGCGTTAAAAAAAATCGAAGTTTTCCGATAAAAAATCGCATGGTATAGATTAAATATGGTTTGTATTTTCATTGAAATTTCCCTGATATACCTGGAAAAGTCAGAGAATTTTTTTTCTGAAATTGAGTGGGAACCCTGCGTATTAAAGAAGTCTAAAGCACGTTCTGAGAAACTGAAACCAAAACAGGGTTGATACAATTTCAACTAAGTTTTCCCCTCCCACAAAGTATTTAGTGGGCCAATAGGTCGTAGATTCCTCACTAAATAATGACTTTCTTGCAGGGTTGCTGTTATTTTTCTACCATTATTTATGCCATCGTCAAGGTCTGTAAGGCTATATCAAAGGATTTCTATATTTTGCGTTCCATGCACCACTTTTTCTATTACTTAACCCCCCCTCCATTTCTAAACTCGAAACGCAAATGTATCAAATGTATCTTCATTTCGATGAGATAATTATTTAACTTTTTTTTAAATGAATTAAAACAAAAAGTGCAGAAAATATTTAGAAAAATTAAGGCTTGAATTGAGATAATTTTTATATTTGTAATCTGGAACTTAATCTTTATTGCTTAATGTAATAAATTTATTTAAACTAATTACAAGTTTGATTCTCATTCCTGGGTAGGTTAATGAAAAGAAAAAAAAAAGCAATTTTAACGCAGTTATAGATAAAAAAAAAATTTCTTGAATTGAACATTAATTTTTAAAATAAAAAAATTATATTTCAATTTTCTAAAGTAAAATATTTGATGTTTTAAATTCTGACTTTTTGTGTTTAAAAATATAAAGAAATAATTAATTATAGTAATTAAAAAAATTAATAGAATTTTATAGTGATTAAGTACTTTATAAAAACAATTTTGAAATTGAAAATGCCATGTACTAGAAAAATGTATTGAGTTTTTGTGGAAAACAATAACAGATTTAGCGGAATGTTGAAATTTTTTTTTTTCTCGAATGATTAGTTCTAGATCTGAGCTATTTTTTTTTTCATTTTTTATACGAGAATTCACTCTATGATTCTTCTAGATGCAACAATTCAATTTTCTTCAATCTGGTTACTGATTCCACCTCCTTAATACTGACGTAATTTAATTTATACAGTCAAATAATACAGATTATTATATTGTACTATTACACTAACTATAACAGCGTGCGTTTACTAAACAGGCTGTATTAGATTATAATGGTCCTAAAAATAACCACTTGCCCCGTGGCGAGTCAATGAAATAAAGTAGCGACTTAAATAAACAACCGATCTGTTTTTCTTATTGCTTTTTGTTATTTAAAGATCGTTTAATGATAAAAGTACATGAATGTAGAAAGAGACTGGAAAACAGAATTTTTATTAAAATGTCCGATGTTTCCATTCAAAATTTTGATCTTTCAGAATCCATTAATTTGTGGTGGTTAAATTCATGGGGAAGGAGAATTCTTTAAAAATTTACCTATTTCAAAGTTGTAATGTATACATTAAATGTATTTTACCTTCTCAAATATATTTACATTAAGTTTTTTTAAAAGTTTGCATGTTTAACTAAATTTCGTCCCATATTTATATTATTTTTATTGTTGAATTCACTTTTTATAGTTATGGATTGTTTTAAACATGAATTTAAAAAAAAAATTAATTTAATAAAAAAAAAGTGGCTATAGGTCCTTTTCATTCAAAAAAGGACCTATTAATATCGGTCTCCGACTCATTAGGTTTGACAAAAAAGTGACTACTAAGTCATTAGAGTCTACCGGCCACTGGCTTGTTGATGAAAATTTAAATTTTCAGGTCAAGGCTGTAATGAAATATTGCTTAAGGTTATCTAATATGAGTTCAACTGTGAATGTAGTGCAGTAAAAGAATAAAAAAATGTTAAAGCGAGAAAAAAAGCCCAACACTATCAAAATCTGACGAACCATAGTTGAGGAAGGTGTTTGCACGAAACATCAAAATATATTTGATTCGCGAAGAAACTGGAGGTCAGCGACGATTACTGGAAATACCTTTAAAAGTCTTCTCCCACCAGCAAATTGGTTTTTATTTTTTACTCGTTTAAATACTAATTTGCTACCCCAATTAGTGTTTTCTTCTTTTTCTTTCTTTTTTTGTATTCAGGACCAAAAGTTAAATCTTCTTGTGTTAAGCCAAGACAAGTTAAGTTATGAATTTAATCGCAAGTGGTTTTAATTCATTATTAACCCTTCTTTCTAAATATTTAAATTGGCTTTTAGATCAGACCTCCTAGTTAAGCTAAGTTTTTTAAAAAATGTATTTATTTATTTAATCTTTATACTGTGAACACACAAATCTGCGATAAAATTAATTATTTCGAAAATTGAGTCATCTTCGAAACTTCTCAATTTCTTCACCAAAATTTTTGTGAAAGTGAAATACATAATGTGAAAGCAAGTAGGGTGTAAATATGAGCTATGCAAATAATGTGAGTAGATTTACGATTTATATAATACATTTTTTAAAATATGTTCAATGAAAGAGATTGCGTCTTATTTTAGAGATTGCGTTTTATTGAATTTTACTTTTAAAAAAATTCTCTGTCAAATTTGTTTTTATTAAATTAGAAAAGACTGTTATATGTTCGCTTTTACATTTGTGATTTTGTACAAAATTCTTCAAAACTTGTTTTCAATTCAAGACTTACTCAGAAAAAATTAATATTTGATACAAAAATGGGAAATTGCTAAGTTTAGTTGAATTATCATTATTTAAGCTGCTTTAAAAATGATCTGGATTTCTGAGTATTATACTAGGTAGAATTAGAAAAATTTGTGTCGAAACATAAATTTTTCTAATCAATTCCAAATTTTTTATCTTAGATTTTTGTTCTATTTCCGTAAAAGAAGTATTTCTGTTAAATTTTTATTTATTTATAAATTATTATTATCATATTATCGTCATATTATAAGCTTTACTATAAAAAGAGAAAAAAAATCTACATTCAATTCTTTTCAGAATTTTTTTCTTTAGTTTAAAAGGATAAATGATGCCTGCCATACATATTAATATGTATTTTTTTTTTCTATATATATTTTTTTCAATAAATTTAAGAACAAAAGAAATGTTTAGAGATTCTGTCCTTGAAAATCTGTATTTTATGAAATGTACTTTTGTCTTCATCAACTCACGGCATCATTGCAAAAGTAAAATATCCGTAAGTAAAATATCCTTTAAACCTTTAAGGATAAATATCCTTTAACTAAAGGATTACAATAAGTTGCATGAATTCCATTAAAAATAATTAAGGAAAACGATTGACTCATCAATCTAATTATTAAAAGCTTTTTACCATGGCTAGGCGCTAAAATAGTTAGGACGAGAGTGTCGCCATTTTGTCACTCCTTAAAAAAAAAAAAAAAAAAAAAAAAAATTCTTTTTTTGTATGCTCTAGTATTAAAAGTTGATACTATTAGTATTAAAAGTATTAAAAGTTGATACATTTTAGTGAACAAAATATGAACAAAAAATTTACCAAAATGACTCAATTAATTAAAGTGTTTGTGATTCTATGAATAAAAAATTAGTATTTATATAATTAATTCTCTGTGGGTTAACCTAGATAAGGAAGTAAAATTTAACTCCATGACTCTTAACGACTGCTTCATGTAGCAAAATTAATTCCAATACACCATAAACTATTTTACACAGTAAAAAGTAGTTATGTATAATGTTATGAAACATTTTCATTCCTTATTGCTGCCATTTTTTAAAAAAAAATTATTAATACTGGTTCGTAAAACCTTCAAAAATACACGACTAACTTAGTGAAAATTAAAAATTTTTTTAAAACCATTCTGAGTTAGCTTTCAGAAGTGAGTTGAAAAGAAAGTTAAATCATCCAAGCCCTTTACACGGAAATTCTTGGACACGTTTCTTGGCTCTCAGTAATAGTTTGAGGAGTCTTCAAGGTCAAAGGAAAATTTTCTTTTTATCTTCTCGTGTTGATAATACTGATCTCTTTTTTTATTCATTTGAAGTTACGTGGCAGATCTATTTTTAAATTTATTTTCCTGTATTACATATTTTAGCTTTTTTGGAGATATCTTTTTTTATAGTTTAATTAATATATTGCATCAGATGTGGATTTTAAATTGATGCAAGAGGTTTTAGCACAGTAATTTATGCTTACGTGATCACAAAATAAATAAATCATGTCGTTAAAAATATAAGTTGTATAATTTGTAAAGAATTTTTTTTATACATTTATCATTATAAAATTTGAATGATTTTCTCATTAGTTGTCTATGCTCTGTGGTTAAGAAGATACTGTCTAGTAATTTTTTTGTAGTTTAACTTTAAAAAGTTCTCTTTAAGAGGTAATTATTAACTAAAATACGGCGAATTCTTAATTTCATGCTTTTTAATATTCAGAAAAACTTTTTACTAAAACATCTGATTAAAATTAAAAAAAAAATTACGCTTTGACATAACTTTCTGCACGCTGATTTTTTAAACATTATTCTAGTCTGTATTTTAATATTTTTACTAGTTAATTTTTATCGTAGCTGAATCAAAACTCATTTTAACTAAACCTCTGAATAAAGTTGTAATAAAGTTTTAAATATTCATGATATTTTTATGACTCAGTAAATATTATGAACATTTAAAACTTAATGGTTTTTCAAAAATTGAAATATCGTTTGCTTAATACGTTTTAATATCACATTTTAAACTTTATTTCTAATATATTTTAAACACAATTTTTGACATTACTTGCTTTATAATTTGTCAAAATAAAGGGAAAAAATATTTAAAATTTTACGTTCTTTCAATTTCAGATAAATCGTTGAAATTTTTATATGCATAAAAAGACTATTTGAGCACTTTTTCCTTTTGCATGCATTGTTACTGTTTTAAATTTATTAATATTTTCTTTTTAAAAATCGTCTGCTGATTTGAAATGCAATAAATTCTTTTTTTGACTCAGAATTTAAGTTTATATAGCTATTTATTATGGCTACCTTCTTCCATTGTTTGAAAAATAATAATAATAAAAAAATAAGAGAACTCAAGAAAATGAGAAATCATGAAATGTTTTTATTGCTTCTTTATGAATGGCAATATGACTTCAAAGAATTCCATAATTAATTTTTCGTTCTATTTTAATATTTTTAATCACTTAGGATCAAAAGGACACTATTTTAATCTTTTAGATTACGTTTTGATCACAGTGCAAGATGTAAGAAATCAAAGTAAGATAATAATAATTAATGCTTGTTTTATTTTTAATTAGAATGTTTTTAAATTTAAGTCTATTGAATAACATTAATGTTTACTTTAAAATTGATGATCTTTCTTTTTTATTGTTCTTCGTTTGCTCAATGTCACTTGTAGTTGGTATATTATATTTTCATAAGAGTTTTTTCTGCAACAATAAATTAAGTTGTTTCTGTTATTAGAGATATTGTTAATTTTTATTGATTGATATTAGAATGGAAGTCTTTTTGTGAATATTATTTTTAAATTGATAATAGTTCTTTGCTTTTAGCTCATTGTTAGTTCAATAATGTCTTTTATATTTGGGGATATTTGATTTTCATATGGATTTTTTTTTCTGAGAAAATTTTTTTTGTTTCTAATAAGAAATATTATTGATTTTTATTAATTGATAATATCCTTTTTGGTCTATTAATTATCTCTTGGTTTATGAAAATGACTTTATTTTTAAACATTAAAGCTTATATTCAAGGATACAATATTTGATTCTTGATCAAAAGTTCAAATTCAAAAAGCTTAGAAAACTTCAGCCATTCCTGTTTCTGGCGTTTTCTTTTAAAGTTATTTCAAACCTCTTGTAATGTTACTCTTGCCCATCCTTTGCTGTACTCGATTCTTACGAAATAAAATATTTTTCAGACAATGTGCCAAATTTGCTGTAATCGTTTGTAAGGCAGAACAATTTGAACAAAATTTTAGTCAAAAAGAATCTTAACATGCCCCGTCTTATGTGAACGATCTGATTTTATCAATAGATATTTATTCCAAAAAAAAAAAACAACAAAAAAACAAAAAAAAAAAACCCGTTGGATTTACCAAAAAGTTGTATCAGATAAGCCTGACTTAAAAAACTTTTCTAATTTAAATCTTATGAAAATTCCTGCACGATTGGCACAGAAATTGTTTTGCAAATTTGCTCCTTAACATTAAACACAAAATTACATAATTAGAAAACAAGTATTTTGATTACAATTTATTGAAACGTTAGTTAAATAATATCAAAGGTCTCTTAAATGCATCATTTGAATTTTTGGCATATATTAACAAATTTTATTGCAAGCATATTAAACTAGCATTATATATTTTTACAAATGATAAATAGGCACATAAATTCTGTTTTATAAGCGAGGTGAAAATTAGTTTTGTCTCATGTATTTAACAAGCATTTAATTATCTTACAATATATATTTCTATTCGCTATCCCTAATATATTTATAAAATATTTAATGGTTAAAATAGTTGCTAAGAATGAATTCAGTCTTGTCTTTAAATATCACATTTAGAACTTAAATTTAAACGCGTTGACTTTCTCTTATCTTGCTTGGTTAACATAAATCAATATTTAGCTTGATTACGCAGTGTATACCGTCTGGTTTATTGTCTGGCTCGTCCATTTTCGACTAAAGCATTTCTCCATCCCCCGTTAAATAGCTAGCTGTAACGGTAACCGATATTAAGTGTCTGTAATAAGTCTGATTTTTCATTTAAAAAGAATAAAAAATTGTTTCGGTTTTGAAACTTAAATTAAAGATTTTATTTTTAATTTCGTCAAAATATGTCGAAGATTTTTTTTTTTGTGCGTCACAAACAAGTCACTCGCATTCATTTATTTTTATTGAAAATGTAGAACAATTCATAGCCATGTGTGTATTAATTGTAATTAGGCGGTAATGTGTTTTTTTTTGGTATACCCGTATGTTAATGACTCAAATGAAAGGACTAAAAATTGATACAAAGTGATGAAAAAAACAAAAATTCTGAAAATTCTTGATTTCCAATAAATTTTTTTTGCTTGGTGGATTTAAAATAAACTTTATTAAGAATTAAAATTCTTCAAATTAATCTTTGATTATATTTGTATATACGTTGACTACTAATTAAGAAACAAAAAAGAAATACAAATTTTTTTTTAACGGTGTGTGTTAAAAATTTGCAAATGGGAAGTATTGGATGTCTTAAAAAAACCTTATATTTTTACTTGCTCTCATAATACAGTTATATATAGATACCGTAATACCAAGTTATACCGTACCAAGAGACCGTAATTTGATCCGAAATTTTTGGCAGTATATGAATTGGGTGATATTTTTTTGGTATATTACTAAGTAATATTTCGTTATGTACGATCTATACTTACCTGTCAACTCTTCCGGTTGACCTGGAAGATTTTATTTTTACAATTAATCTGGTAGCCATATTTATACATTCAAATTTAATTTTCATATTAATAAATTTTATTTAAAATTATTATAACTACCGTTACGTTAAGAAATTTGATCACACATTTTGAAGATTTACCACACATCAACTCCTATGACAGTTTCTCAATTATCATTATGGTAAACTTAAAATTCAATATTTTTAACAGATCATTCTTCAAATTAAATATGAAATAATTATAATTTTATGCAAGAACAATTTGTAAACATGTTAATCGCAACCAAATGAATTATTACTTGTATTTTTAAAAATAGTCAATAGTACTTAAAAAAGAAACTTAGGAATACAGAATGTGCGAGACAATCATAAATTTATGAAAAGTAATTCTACTTGTTTAAATAACTTTATAATCATAACAGTTTAATTTAGAAACGGTTTTTTTAAGAATTTCAATATAAATGTTATGAACTACACCTGGCAACAACTATTTTTCTCTCTTTATACCATTCACTCACTCTTTTTTAATTTTTAGATATCACTCAAGCTCGAGCTTTTAAAAGGAAGATATCGAAATAGATAAATAAATTTTCTTGTAACGATGGATAACTAGTCATCATTTAAAGGAAAAAAGCCACTTAAAAAAGCTGTTAAGTGTGTAATAACTTACGGAAAAAATAGAATTTTGAAAAGAAACTCCTGTTATAATATAAAAAAGGCCCATTAAGTACATCAAATTTCAAGTCTGTATTACCAAATGTTAAATTTTTTTTTTAACTCATCGTACTTCATATTTTTCTAAACTCGTTCGTGATTTCAAGTTACGTTATTTTTAATTTCGAGGTTTTTAAGATTCAAATATTGTTATAAAAATCCTTTAATCTTATTTTTTTAGTGATTCAGAATAATGTTAATAATGCAAAGGCATTTTTAAAAGTATATAAATCACCACGAGGGCAATATATCTTCCTTTCCTTCCCTTACAAAAACTTTTAAAACCAAAATATATAATACTAGTAAAATATTATACTTATAAATAATATCTCACAAAAAAATATATTCGAAAAAAAAATTACCACTAAATAATACAAATATCTTTACAATGTGTGTAAATTCTACTATTTCAACAAACAATAGAAATCATGCATGAAATGTTCATCCCCTTAGTCATAAAGATGTAAACAATAAAGAACACAAATGTTTACTTAAGCTGGTATGCACCTGGACAAATATTATTTAAATTGGATGATTCATTAGTGTCAAAGCTGAATTCCAGAACTTCGAGTAATGCAATGACAATTATAAAGGGTGTTTTTTCTATTTATAACCCATTTATAATCATACATTATTTACAGGTTAAGACAGGTTATTTACAGGTTTTTTATTTGTATTAAGAAGACTATCTAAAATTGTTCAAATAATAAGCCATTTTCACTCTTTTCCCCCCTATTTTTTCGATAAAGCTTTTAATCCGATTCTATCAATAAATCAT
The DNA here is from genome assembly GCF_982258835.1 of Parasteatoda tepidariorum. NCBI lineage: Eukaryota > Metazoa > Arthropoda > Arachnida > Araneae > Theridiidae > Parasteatoda > Parasteatoda tepidariorum. The sequence goes on from NC_141762.1 coordinate 29,028,224, forward strand.
ATTTTAAAAAAGGAAAAAAAAAACTACATATTTACAGCAAGAAGAATAACTACATCTTTCGTAAATTTTTTACAGCTGTTCCTACTTCGCAAGCATAGAGAAATGTCACATAAACGAAAGAAAAACAACTTTGTGTCACAAACAAATTATGAAATTAGCAATAAAAATTCCGTATTCTATACTAGCAACATTATTTGTTATGAAGTGAAATTCCAAAATTTGTTTACAAATGAGGATGACACACGGTAAAAAAAAATTTGCTTAAATTACCATACATTAAAAACATTAAACAAAATCATTTAGTAGTAAAAACATTTATATTTTTTAAGGCATGGTTTTGAAATGAAAATTAAATTATGCTGTGTTTCTTTTCAATGTACTAAAAGCTCCGCTTTTTAGAATTGTAGTTTATATTTCCACACATTTAGAAAAAAAATACAAAACTGAAAAGTAAATTTTACCGAATAAATGGTTCTATTTTTGCCATGTTTTAAGGCATCGAAATAAAATTTCCAAATTTTGCTACATTTACCAAATTTTATTACATATTATAAAATCTATATTTCACTGATAATTTTACCAAAATCATTACTAAAGTGCTTCGATGAAAAAAAAAAAAAAAAAAAAAAAAACGAGCCTACTAGTTTTTCAATAGAGCTACGGTTTCCATTGTTAATTTTACCATACTCTGGTGGTTTTGACCATGTTTTTTTTTTTAGTGTATCGATCCAGCTTTCTAGAATAATATATGCAAACTCACATTCATAAATAAACTTTGTGGCAGTTTAGCATTTCGCTAAAGCTTTTTTTTTTTTTTTTCTCCCGCTTTATTTGACTTATACTCCGTATAAATTGTGTCTAAAACTGTGTTTAATAACTAGGTTTAAAAGCATGAGTCAGTTTTCGACGAAATATGGTCTACTTTTGTCAGAAGAAAAATTGCATTCATTAATTAGAATACAGCATAAATGAAACAGAGGAATAATTCCTTGTATTACGTATGAAAGAAAAACTCAATAATTAAAACCGATTATTATGATTTATAGATAAGGGAACATTATACATAATTTTCTTGACGTTTGGAAAAAAGTATTTTAAGCCATTTAGATTTATCTGCATTTCAAGAATAACTGTAATCCTGTATTTCAATTATTAGTGAATCTATACATATTTTAGTTTAAATTTATATAATTCTGGATTTTAAATCGACGCACTTTTAGCTAAATTGACAAATTTATTAACTGATTAACACCTTTTCCGCACAATTACAGTTAAAGACTATATAGACATACCTGCTTACTTTTACGTTCTTCAAATAAACTTTAATATAGTGATGGTATCAAAATAAAATTTGAATTGACACTGAAAATAGGCTTTTGATTTATATTTAACCCACTATTCGAAGCATCTGAGCGTAGCTTTCTGGTATTTAAAAAAAAATTACGTTTTCTTCCAATTTGTTTATTAGCATGAGTCAGTTTTCTACGAAATATGAATATTTTGAATTTAAACCACTTTGATTTTCTGAATTTAAACCATGAATGAAAATAATGACACGTAGAATAATCTGTTATTACAAGCATTTTAACATCACCTGCCTTCTTTCAAATAATAATTTAAAACCCAATCCTTGTTAGAAACGAATTTTAAAAACAAAAACTATTTAGTTCTGCAAGGCGAACGGTCGCCAATTCAGGCTGCCATATTTTACAAAGCACACGCTTTCGCCTATCGACACGATGTATAGGTGGGTGGTTGGCAGGCGGCGCATGCATGACCTTGAACTTGAAACACTGCAGTGAGAGCCGCGCAGTCGCAGAGAAGACCGAAACCTAATTTCTTTAACTGCGTAGGCGATTCTCGGTAATAGAAATTTTTAGTTGAGCACGAGGAGGGGGGCGAAGACTTTTGTTATTGAACAGTTTGAAGAACTCCTCTGAAATCTCTCAGGTTTTCTTATGTTCCTGTCTTTTTAATCATCTGGCTTAAATATAAACATTGCGGTTTTCGTTATCGTCTGTTTGACAACAAGTGCCCGATCATTAGAGAGGAATGGAATTACCACTTCTGCCACGTCGTTTTTGCAGATAGCGCTCGTACATGTGCTCGCATTTTTGTGAGGCAATTTTTTGTTGTTGAATTAATAGGTGTTGCGATAATGTTTAATAGTAGCTTAGTAAACATATTTTTTCCTTAAAGACGAAAAATTCGATGAATCATAAGATCGTAAATGATACAGTAGGATTTAATTCAAGGTTGTTTCGTAATCAACTCTAGCTGAAAGGAAATTGTGTAACTTAGAAAATTCATTGAGTCTTTCATATTTAATTCAATACAAACTTCTTTATACGGATATAAAGTAGGAAATCAAAATTAGTGGAAAGAACTCATATTTGTTTAGGATATAAAGAAAAAAAAAGAAGAATTGATTTAGCAATAGAGCAATAACAATAACATAGATAATAATCAACTCCATTTTTTTTATTTTGATGTAAAACTTTTATTATTTTATTTGATTTGTTTATTTTTAAAATTCAAATGGTTTTTGTTCCTATGAAAAATCAGAAAATTATCTTTAACTTATTACAAAAAATTAACCACCTTCTTATAACGGATAATCCGTCTCTAGAATACTTTTCTGCGAGGAAATTAGAAATGGGCTAGAAAGAATTTAATAATAGTTATTTCGAAATATTAAAGAACATTAAGTGAGAAAAATTGTTTTTTTTCCACCACCCTCTGTATAACCGGAATGAGAAGAAATAAATAACAGCCCATAAAATATTATCTTTCATTATTTTGCTTTCCTTATTTTTTCGAACTAGAAGGGTTCCAGTCCTGTTATAAAAAAATAAATTTATTAAAAAATATTTTGGAGTTAGTATTCATTTATTTATTTATTTTTTTAAAAAAAACCCTACATAACTCAACAAAAAACTAACTTAGAAACATTTTATTACATTCTCAGTACAAGTTAGCATGCTGCATGATTAAAATTTGCCACGGGGAACTTTAAACTAAATATTTACTAGATAATATGTTTTTATTTGTTATAGTTCAATAAGTTCAAATTTAAACCACTCGGGTAAAAACTTTCTTACTGTCGGGTTAATCACGGAAGGTTTCCGAAGTTTTTTTTTCTCTCCCCTTTATGTAAAGCAAATTACGCCCTAGTTTCATAGTGAAAATTTTTCATCAAAGCAAATTTGCCATTTTTTTGCTAATTAATCTAGGAATTATTCTTATCTTTTGGGGGTTCAAAATTGCTCAACTATCGAAAACTTAATAGATTGTTTTAGGGTATATTGCGTTGCACATAAATTGCGTTTATCGGATGGTCAAAAATTAAGACCTTATTGTTAAAACATTTTTCTTTCAATGCTATTTATTAAAATATCCTTTTTGACATTAAAAACGTAAGGAAATCAAATTAAAAAATTATTATTAAGTCTACTAATTGCAAATTGTTTCTTTAATCATTCTACATCCAATACTAATTTCTTTCGGAAACTTTTTTTAAATTTATTTTAAAAAAATTTATTTTAACAGAAAAAAAAACATACTTTTATATAGGCGTCCAGTAATGTTGCTAGAAATATATCTTGTAAAATATTAGTTCGATAAATTATATGATTTTTTTATACTATGCATAAATGTTATGACACCCAACAGCGTAACAAATAAAATTTTTGCCGGGTTCCCAGAACCAGCCGGAAAAAATTTTAGGACCCAGTACATCTCTAATAGTGAGTATTAAATTCCTAATGAATTTCCTTCGAAATTAAAAAAAAAGCATTATGCTGTAAACCACGTTTGAAGGTGGAAATTTAGTGAATCACATACATAGGCTGTTAATAACAAAAGTGGGATTTGTTTCAAGGTTAAAAAACCTTGAAATAAATCCCACTTTTTGTTGTTTGCAAATTTGTCATTCCTGAAGAATTATAGGATGTGGGATTATTTGCTTCTGTATTAAACGTTATACAAATAAATATTAATAAAATATTATATATATAAATATTAAGGAAACAATAATTATATGGTATTAATGAAAGAGATTATTATAAGTTTTTAAAAATCATTTTGTGGATTTATATCTATAATATTATTAAATCAATCATCAATCGAAACATTATTGCTCCCATCTTTTCATTTTCTTAATATGTCCATGTTTTTACTGTATTTAGTTAAATTTCTAATTAGATAGAATTAAAATTTCCTTCTTGCTTTTCCTTTTTCTCAACTGCACTGTGTTCTTGGTTTTTGTATCGAAAGAAGATGGAGGAGTATCCCTAAGTAATTTTCATAAACTTTCCAATATGTACGAGCTCGGAAATTTTGTATGGATGTGTGTGTTCGACCGAATTAGAATTGTCAAATCTTAAATAAACAGATTTTTTTTCCAAAATTAATAGCTCGAATTAAATTAAAATTTTAATTAAAAAGAAACGAAATATCTTTTTTTTTTAGCTTTTGTTCAATTGCACTTAATTCTTGTATAAAAAGAAACAAAAAAAAAAAAAAAAAAAAAAAAAAACATGGAATATTCTAATACTATTTATTTTCTCTCTCTTCTCAATCTCGTGTAGAGCTCCGATATTTTATATAGGTGTGTATTTCCGTCGATTCAAGATTGTCCAATCTTTAAAAGTAGATTTTTTAAAAAAAAATTTAAATGCTTTAATTAATCTAAAATTGTAATTAAAAAGAAATTCATTACTCCATTTCATTTTATTTTAATTTCACTTAGTTTTTGTATCTGAAGAACAGGGAATATTCTAATGCGATTTTCACCCTCTTCTCAATATCTTAGAGCTCCGAAATTTTGTAAAAGTGTATGTTTCTGCCGAATTAAGATTGTCAAATTTTAAAAAAATAGATTTTTTATTAAATTAAAAGCTTGAATTAAGTTAAAATTAATCTAAATTAAACAAACTAATTAAAATAATTAGTTGGTTTAATTAGTATAATTAAACTAATTAAAAGGAAACGAAATTCTTTCTCCATTTCGTTTTTGTTTAATTGCACTTTTTTCTTGTGTCTAAAAAACATAGAATATTTTAATGCAATTGTCACCTTCTTTCCAATATCTTAGAGCTACGATATTTTGTTTAGGTGTGTGTTTCCGACGAATTAGGATTATTAAATCTTAGATTTTTATTTTTTTCATTAAAAGCTTAAACTTTTGTTTAAGTTAGAATTCTAATCAGAAAGAAACCTAATATCTTAGAGCTCCTATATTTTGTGCAAATATGTTATAGGATATTTATCTGTCTATTTGGTATATAGTGCAAATTCTTTATTTTTTTAAAAAAAGAATTTAGAACCTTAAATAGACATGCAGGCACTCACCATACCTGATAAACGCTATTAAACTCATTCTTATATTGTTAAGTACATAGTTCCATCGAGACTAAGCAGTCTTCTCCCCTGGACATGGGTTTTTCCTTTTTATTATTCCTTATGCGGGGAAGTTCATTTTACCCATTTTAAAGGGAAATTAAAACTATTTTACATTATAATACATAACTATAATAAAATACTAGTTATAACTATAATAAAATACTAGTTATAACTACAATAAAATAATATTAATAACTATAATGAAATACTAGTATATAAACTAGTATTTAAAAGGGAAATAAATTAGTACTATTACAAGAGGATATAATAATGGGTGCGAGATAATATCACTGGATGCATTGTTAGGCAATTAATTCATATATCATCAGTTTTGTTTACTTATTATGTATTTATATGTATTTTTGTTGATAGATTTTTTTAAATATTCCAGTGGCTTAATTGTGTCATAATTGGCAGTAGTAACAAAGTTTTTGACTTAAAGAGACATAATTTAATGTTAAGTGTTTATAAGTTCGAGTTTGTAGAGATGTGACACCTTCCTGAATTTCCAAAGTAAAATTTATTTGTTTTTGTATGTGCTTGAGTTTCTGTTATAATTTGTCTAAAATAATTTCGAATTGTTCTGTACAATTTAAACTTTACTTTTGTATGACAGATGAATATTAAACGCATTTTAAAAATATAGTTCGTTGAATGTGAGAATAGTAGTAAGTGTGGAAGAAATATTTAATTAATTAATGCTTATGAATGAAACATTGCGTGCGGCGTATTTCAAATCGAGATAATATATGCTTCAACTTAATTGTTAATTACCAACTTAATTATTAATAATTAGGGAATTAAATAATTGGAATTATTAATAATGGGTTCTGCGAAGTGCAACTTAAAATGGTATGCTTATTTCTTCTACACTGTTTAAAATTTGGTATAACTTTGTACAATAATATCGTTTAAATTTTCTGTAACTTCAATACGATTGAGCAAATAGATCCATCTCTAACTATTTTACATAATATTGTAGTTTAATCTTGTACGTAAACTCTGACAATTTGATTCTTTGTTTAAGTTTGTTTGATAATACAATTACACGCTGAACTAAATTTTAAGAGTTTGTAGAAGCTATGTTATGTTAATATTTTATGAAAGATTTAAAATATATTTTTGCAATGCCTATGCCTTTGGTTATTGCTTACTCTCTACCTTATGCTATGATAGTTTTCGTGTTTTTAAACACTCTTAAATTTAGGTGCTTCGCAGGGCATCTTAAAATTTTCTGCTTATTTCTTCTATATTGTTAAAAATTTGGAAGAACTTTGAACAATATTGTTCAAATTCGCTGCAATCTCAATACAATTGCGTAAGTAAAACAATCTTAAACTTCTTAACATAATAAAAAATATTAACAATTTTTCCCATAAACAAATAAGTAGAGTAGATTCAAATGTATTCAAAATATTTGCTAGTGGCTCGTACTAGAGAGCTTTCTCTGATGATCTCAAAAAGAAATTGGCTACCTCATGTTACAGTCAGAGTGCAATAAAGTCGATGCTATTAACGATTTAGTTTACCAGTTAAAAGTTAAATTAAAAAAAATTATTTAAAAAAAAATTGAGTATTTAAAACAAACAAACTTCTCATTTTTTAAAGTAAACTAATTTTTTATAACAAAAAATTAAATGCAAACTTAAAAAAACCATAACTGTTAATTTATTTATTCTATCATTCATAATGGGATACCTGCAAGTGACGTAGTGTGGGTATCTCGATCCTGATTGGTTGTTAAAACATGGAATTTGTTTCCGTTAGTAACTGTTCTTTCCATTCTATTTCGAGTAAGCCAATCCCGTCAAGTATAAATTCTCATAAGTATCAATTAATGAAGTTTATTAGCAATATCAGTTAATGAAGTTTAAATTGTATTCAGCTTATACATCTTTCGTGTTTCTTCGTGCATTTTTATTTCAATTTTTTTTACTGTATTTGCTTTATTGATAAACATGGTTTGTTGTATATATTGTATTGTCAAATACAATATATACAATATGCAATACAATATGTACAATAAAGTTAGTTTCTACGTCGAGCAATTTTCACGTTGATAAACCAATAATGAATAGAAAACTGTTACATACCTACAACAACTAATCTTATATCTTAATTTGTGTTGCGCACTTTCGTAATCAAAATTTTATAATAAATCGGTATATTAATCATGAATTTAAAAATTATTACAAATTTACTAATTCCGATATTTGCTTCAACAAACTACAAATTTTTAAAATAAATTCCCTAGGAAGATTTCAGTTGAAATTTAAAAAAGTTCATTATTTATAAAAGCTGCTTACAATTCATCATCAGAGGGGGTGACCGACCAATTTTTTTGACAAATTTCCAAGTAATTGCTCTTAAGCTGTCACGCATTAAAATAATTTTACAAATTTTTATGTTTTAATCTTCAACTCATCTTGACTAGACCGGTAAATTAACGGTCATTGATTTGTTTTCTTTGCAGATTATTGGTATTAAGTATAATTGAGGAAAAGTGTCCCTGTCTAATAACTGTAGAACAGCTAGTTCTCTCCCCGTCCAATTTTTGCTCCCGATCCCAAAAATCATTTAATAATTTCAGTTTGACAGTTTAGGAGGGATGTTTGAAAAATGATTTTTTCACATAGCTTTAGCCTTAGTCATTGTTACAAATTAAAATGATGACGCTTTTTCTTTTCATTTATTTAAAGTATCAGTCATGTTTGCTAGCTTACAGCTCTGTTTAATCAAAAACGGATTTAGTTGCATGTATTTCGATAAATATTTATTTTTGATTCATTATGTCAGGATGTCAAGTAAAGTTCCGCAAAATGTAGTGCGGAAAAAAAAATGGAACATCCTGAATAACTTCCGATCTAGTCATCGGATCTTCACATATTAGGACTCAATATTAATGATTCGAGAAAGTGACCTGAAATATGGTAATCAGTGCAGAATGTATTTTAAAGTTACGAAATCAGGGACAAAACGTACTTTCTCTGAATAAATACAGCTTTTTTTTGTTAATTATAATTTCTGACCCCCAAAATATAAGGGGGTAGCCGTAATCTGGGAAATTGGTCCCATTAAATTGGACAGGAGTGTTCGAAAAGTTTGTATCCCTTAATGTTAATTTTACTTTTGCATATTTTGTCATGAACGTTTTAAGCAAATTTAAAAATTTTGAACACAATTATAAAATTTGTTTTTCCAAAAATAATTTCAATAAAATTTTTAATAATTATTTATTATTTTTATTAATTTATTTAATAATAGTCGAAAATTTTAAATTGCAAGGCATGCAAATTTTTACATCATTTTAAAGAATGTAATTTTATATGTCTTTTTTTTTTATCTTAAAAAGTCATTAAAAATTTGATTTCTCAGGAACTATTCGACCGATTACGTTCAAATTTTGTATTATAAAATTACATTCTTTAAAATGAGGTAAAAATTTGTATACCATGCAACTTAAAATATTTTTTCGTCTATTGTCAAATAAAATAATTAAAAATAATAATGATTAAAAATTATTTTTTGTGTGGAATTATTTTCGGATGAACGAGTTTTATATTTGTGTTCAAAAATTCTTCAATTCGCTAAAAAATATCTCGAGACATGGCGAAATAAGCTAAAACTAAGATTAACGTTAAGGGGTTCAAGCTTTTGACCGCTCTCCTTACCAAACTATTGCGGCTTTATTGCCCAGACTGCAACTAATATTTTGGGATTCAGAAATCTTGATTCGACGAAAAGGAAGTATGTTATTTCAGAGAAAGTTCGTTTTTGTGTCTGATTTCGTATCTAAAAATTCATATGCACCAACTAATTTACATATTTCAGTCCACTCTTTCGAGCCACTAAGATTGAGTCCCACAGAGTTGGCCAAAAATGTAATCGATTACATTTTTTGATTACAGTAATCAATTACTTGTAATCATGATTACAAAGTTTGATTACAGCTGTAATCATGATTACATAGTCGATTACAGTAATCAATTACTTTTAATCATGATTACGATTTTCAAAAAATTTTGATTACAGCTGTAATCATGATTACAATATTGATTACAGTAATCAATTACTTGTAATCGTGATTACAAAGTTTGATTACAGCTGTAATCATGATTACATAGTCGATTACAGTAATCAATTACTTGTAATCATGATTACGATTTTCAAAAATTTTTGATTACAGCTGTAATCATGATTACAATTTTGATTACAGTAATCAATTACTTGTAATCATGATTCCAAGTAATTGCGATTACAAGTAATCACAGCAAAAACGATTACGAGTAATTATGATTACAAGTAATCAAAATATATGATTACATGTAATTTGATTACATGTAATTTGATTACATGTTATCTAATTACACGATTACAAGACTATTGTATTCTTATAAATGATTATATTTTACAGCAGATAGTAGAATGTATTTTATAATGATACATTTTGCACGTATTAACATGTACTGCATTTTGTACGTATTTGTATACGTACAAATGAATGTAACTAAAATGTATGTACATATGATTTTATCTAGTGCATATGTTCAGACATTTTAGTTTCACACACATGTACATACACTTATATTGTAGATATAAAATATATGTCCGTGTGTATATAGGTAATAATTACGTATGTATGTGCAAACAATGTAGACATGTACATTTATACACAATGAATATATGCATTTTATGCAAATATTTGTGTATGTAAAATGTATATCTATGTTCATGTACGCATGTATATACAAGTACTTGTGTTTGTACGAACATACATACATTGTCTGTACAATGCATGTCCCATGCATGTATGTGCAATTTATTTATGAACAGTACAATATATGTATGCATGTACAATATAGGTATATCTGTAGGATGTACAATATATGTATGTATACATGTACATGATATGCATGTCCAGTGTATTTATGTACATGTAAATAATATGTTCATGCTCAATGTAAGTATCCAAATATGAATAATACATTTGTGTACGATTGTACGTACATTGGGCGTATTTATATTTCACATATATTCATACATGCATTCGACATGCATAACGTACGTACATACACACATTTGAGATGCATATATTGTACAGATGTATATACATATAGCGTACAGATGTATATTCATATAATGTACATATGATGAAATGAACATATAATGTTCATATAATGTACATATGTTTGTACATATAGAGTACATATGTGCATAAATATATTGGGCATAATTTTTTCATACAAATTTTACATGTGTACATGCATACTATCCCTATCTATGCATATGGTGCAATGTATATATGTCCAATAAATGTATCCACACATGTACAATATACGTATGTTCCATGTATGCATATCCATATGTACTATATATGCACGTACAATACATGAATGTATGTACATTGTACATGCGTACATACATTACACGTATACATATGTACATTACATTTATGTCTAAATATGTGTACAATGCAATAAATAAAGTGCATGTAAGTTAACTTTTAATGACTCAAGCAAGTTAAATGACAAAATCAAACGATATTTAAATTTAGTTTTCAGCTTTAATTGTTCTATATCATTTTGAAATTCTCTGAATAAAAAATTATTTTCAGGTATTTTCATGAAATGTTTGACAATACAGATTTATTTTTTTTATAACATAATGCATGATTCATAGAAATTTTTTAAATGGTAATAAAAACGGTAAATTTCATGTGTGGAATTAATATTTAGAAATTCCAAATAAAATTATCGTTTGCTTTCTAAAAAATATGAGGTCGAGTTTCATATGCCTTAGAATAAATTTTAAAACAAATTTTAATAACTTTACTCATATAAATTTTTTTAATGTATGCACAATGTATGTGTATATTGTAATTACATATATTTAAATGTACGAATGCATTTGTACATTACTTGTAATTATGTACATGTATACGTTGTATGCACATGCGTACATTGTGCATATAACTATTTTTTTGTACATCCACTCATTACATGCGCATAAGTATTAACAAAGTATGTAATTATACAAATGCATACGTAAGTTGTACATAAGTACATACTTTGAGTGCACATATATCGATGTACATATAAATATGCATGTATACATGTACGCATTTTATTTACGCAACTATGTGCATATATTGTACCTTTAAATAACATTCATACATATTGTACGCAAATACGTACAATTTTATATACAAACGTACATTGTATATACGTGCTATTATCGTAAATTTATACAATATATGCACTTAAGTACATAAAAGCATGCAAACGCATAAACATTATTTTCATATACGTTCATACATACATTGTCTATGTATACAAAGATACAAAACATTGCCTTTTCGTACAAACTAACATACATGCGTACATGTATCATAAATGCATAATTATATGTACTAAGCATATGCGCATTGCATTAAGTATATTACAATATAATTATGAATATTGTACGTACAAACAACGTTTGTGCTTACATTGTATGCATAGGAATCGCAAATTGTACGTTCCTGCGTGCGTACATTCTATGTACATAAAAATATGTAAACACATGAATACTTACAAAAAAAATTTGACTATAGTATACAATCGTAATAACTTGTAATCGTATAGTTTGATTACAAGTAATCACAATTACATGTAATCAAATTACATGTAATCATGATTACATGTAATCATATATTTTGATTACTTGTAATCATAATTACTTGTAATCGTTTTTGTTGTGATTACTTGTAATCGCAATTACTTGTAATCATGATTACAAGTAATTGATTACTGTAATCAAAATTGTAATCATGATTACAGCTGTAATCAAAATTTTTTGAAAGTTGTAATCACGATTACAAGTAATTGATTACTTGTAATCGTGATTACAAGTAATTGATTACTGTAATCAAAATTGTCATCATGATTACAGTTGTAATCAAAATTTTTTGAAAGTTGTAATCACGATTACAAGTAATTGATTATTTGTAATCGTGATTACAAGTAATTGATTACATAGCTGTAATTATCTGTAATCAATTACAGTTGTAATCGATTACTGTAATCAACGGCCAACTCTGGAGTCCCAGTTCGTGAAGATCCGACCAGAAGTTATTCAGGGTGATCCCTTTAGTTATTCATTTATTATTTATTTATTTTTTTGAGCACTGCACAGTTTACTAAGTATCAAGAAAATCCGAACATTGAAAATTGAATTTGTCTATTCTGAAAAGATATTTATAGTGTTGCCATTTGTGATGTTTTCACTTTAGTTATTGATGGTAGATTATTGATAGTTTGTGATGCAATCGTATATTCTATTATTTGCTCTTGCGAAATACTTATTCATCCATTCACGTTTAGCACATCAGCTCTCGCAAGGACTCGAGGATTTTTTTTTTCCGTAGGTACTGTACATGGGATGACGTTACCATGGGTTTAAAAATAATGTGAAACATGGCTTTGAAAACTATTTACCATGTAATTATAATTATAATATGCTTTTGAACCGCTTTTTTGAATATAATCATAATACGCTTTAAAATGACGCTTTTGATTCACTAAACCTATATACTTTAAAATCAACGGTAATCAAAATGAAAAATATTAAGTCATACATCAACAGACTTAAATTTTGTTTTGCTTAATCTAATTACGTAAATCAAAAGGAAAGGATATACAAATAATAAAACAAAATTGGAATCATTTTAACTCATTTAATTTGGTCGTTATTTGTATAATTTCCAGTTTTATGCATGTTTGCGTAGTGTTGATTAGTTCAGATTTATTGTTTTTGGTACATTGTACAATTGTTTTTAGTACAATGTGCAATAGTACAGTGGCAGCACTACAGTCATACTAAATTGAGTAATATTTTAAAATGATGTTTTTCAACCTATTAATGTTGTGGTACATTAAAATATTTTCTATCTTTCAATCCAAAGCGTTATCATCGATTTTTTTTTTATTAATTTTGTGTTTACTTACTTTATTTCTTATCGGTTACTTAGGGCAACACACCGTTGCTAAATGTCACAAAACCCACGGTTGATGAAAATCTGAATTCTGGCATACAATTATCTTTTCTTCAATGGTAACTGTTACTTTGTGCATGAAGTTAAATACTAAACCTTGAAATATTCTGATGTAATCATTCATCGGTAAGACCTTGGTAAATGGACATTCATGGTTGAATGCATTACGTCACGTGATTTGCAAATGTAAAGCTATCTTTTTCTTTCATTCAGCCATAAATGGCCCATAAGACAACAACCGACGTTATTGCTTAGATTATTGCTTTGTGAAGGAAAAATGCCAAATTATATGAAGGAAAATGTATTAATTTTATAAAGGTTTCCTAAGTGTTATTTATTTAAAACCGTACATTGTTATTTGAAAGAGAAAATCACATAAATGCAGCATTTTTTTTTTCGTTGTAAGGAATAGCTGGATAATTTCTGTCCATTAGCTCTTTCATTTTTATTTCATTGTAAGAACTCGTTCAATTACATGTAGTTATCGTTCTAATGCATATCAAGTGTTTTCGACTTTAAAAATCGATTCATTTTAAACTAAGCGTATTTATGATAACCCGGATGTCCTGTCACGAAAAGTCAATAAAAAACTGATAAAAAAAGCAGTTATAAAAGTAAACGAGAAAAATTATAAGTTACAAATATATTTTATAACCATCGTTAAACAGCCGACCCAATTCTGAGTTAACGACTATCAATGTTCAATTTCGTAGCTTTGTAATTTTGAACCCAATCCAAAAGACAAGGTTACTTCTGGATCAAGCAGTAGGACAAACTAGCCTTCCTGGAGGATTTTTTGATGGAACTAATCCGCATTTGCGTTACATGGAGAGGAAAACCATGGAAACCTCTCACGGTTAGCCAGGCGGCAAAGAGATTGTAACCCATGATCTGTTTTTCACTGAGGATATTTTTCGTCTGCAATGAGGTCGGTACGTTTCGGAAACGGTATCGTACCAACCAGCCACTGCTGGGATTTGAACCTTTTTCACCTTATTAGAAGGTGAACTCTCTATCCCCTGAGCGACATCGGCTAGCTAGAGTTAAAAAAAATAAATAAATGCATTCAAACTTATCAGCCCTAGTTATAAAAATAAAAGTATCTTATAAAAATAAAATTATTTTCATATTTTTTGCTATTTTTATGTAACACAATCACGCTTGCAAAATTAATTATTTTAAATGCTTTCATATGATGTATCTATGTTACTAAAACTAGTTTTTCGATAAAAATATGATTATGAAATATTTTTTATTTGAATCGTTCTCTTTTCTTTTAACATTTTAAAAGCAACACGTACCAAACTTATGGTTGATAATCAGGGGTCTGTCCAGACATTTTGTGAAAGGTCCGGTTTTCGTGAAATTGTGAAAAAATTACTCACATTCTCTCAACCAGGGTCCGCTTTTATGAATTCGTGCGAATAGGCTCCGGTAATTCAAAAACTTTTTCAAGGAGTTTTTAAATTGTAAATAGACGCAAAATTATGCTTGGCACTGTAAAATTTTAATCAAAAAAATTAAGTTTTCATTCTAAATTAGAGATGCAACATACAAATATTTTGTATTTAGCCTATACTGCTGAACGCAGAATATTCATTTCGTACGAATTATGGAAGAAGCGTCTGCCGAAGACAAAACTTAATTCGCTTACATCCATCTTTCTTGTTTTCTGCCCTGGGAAGGGTTTATTCGATTAATAAAAAAAAAAATGAAGATAAACAAATTTGTGAAGGGTCCGATTAAAAGAAAAATCATTTTGTGAAGGGTCCGTTTTTAAGTTAAAATATTTTGTTAAGGGTCCGTTTTAATGAAAAGATATTTTGTGAAAGGTCCGTTAACGGACCCAAATTTCTTCTAAACAGACCCCTGATAATGTAATCGTTTTTTTATTGTGAAGTCCAGCACAAAAATATTTTTTTTTGTTTGAGTAATCTATACACAGAAATAATTTAATAAGTATAATTTTGAAAATACTTTTTTGGGAGTCACGCATACATTTTAGCTGTAAATAGTTTTTTTAAATTTTTTTCATTACTTTCGGAACTATTACAAATTGTTCAACTTAGATGTTAGTCTCTCAAAAGTTTTCTGGTAGAAATTTTTTTTCCTAATTTATTAAATAAATTAATCCAGATATGGAAGCAACGTAAATAAACATTTACTAATTGTTAAACTTTTTTTTTACACGAAATAAAAAGTTTCTAATTAGAATTTTGTTTAGGTCAACGTCTATTTGAATACATTATATCTTAACATCAGGGACCGATCAAGACAAATCCAGGCCCAAGGCCCACCAAATTTTCCAGGCCCCTTACAAAATATTTTGAAATTAAATTACTGAAGAGTAGTCCTAACAATAAAAAAAAATCTATTGAACTGCATAATTCAAGCGAAACATTCTAAGAAATTTTGAAAGCAGACTATTGAAGATTATTTTTCTAAGATGAAGTTTACGTATCTATAAATTAAAGCAAAATGCAACAAAACAATGTTACGTCAAAATAAGGATTGTTTGGTGCCCACAAACAATTGAAATCAGTGATTTTTGCTAAAAGTTACTGATTAGCTGAATTATTTTTTATTGTAAGCTGTAATTATATTTTATTTAGTTCAGAAGAAATATGGGTCCGTTAACGGACCCTTCACAAAATGTCTTTTCATAAAAACGGACCCTTCACAAAATATTTTAACTTAAAAACGAACCCTTCACAAAATGATTTTTCTTTTAATTAGACCCTTCACAAATTTGTTAATCTTCATTACTGTTTTGTTAATCAAATAAACCCTTCCTAGGGCAGAAAACAAGAAAGGTGGATGTAAACGAATTAAGTTTTGTCTTCCGCAGACGATTCTTCCATTATTCCTCCGAAATGAATATTCTGCGTTCAGCAGTATAGGCTAAATACCAAATATTTGTATGTTGCATCTCTAATTTAGAAGCAGCAATTGCTGTTTATTTTTGAAAATGTAATTTTTTTATTATAATTTTACTGTGACGAGCATAATCTTGTATCTATTTACAATTTAAAAACTCCTTGAAAAAGTTTCTTGCAATAACCGGACCCTATTTGCACAAATTCATGAAAGCGGACCTTGGTTGAAAGAATGTGAGTAATTTTTTCACAATTTCACGAAAAACGGACCTTTCACAAAATGTCTGGACAGACCCCTGAATACTTAAACTATCACAAAGCTAGCCCTCCTATCATTAGACTTTTTACTAATTTTTTAGGCCCCTCAGAAATGTCAACCCTAGGCCCATGCCTATTGGGCCTAGGCGATAACCAGTCCCTGCTTAACATTAATGTTAAAAAAAAAGATATAAAAAATGGTGATTTCACATTAATGGGCTCAGAATTCAAACATAACATTTAACAATTCTAAAAATTTACAGTGTGGTCGATTTTTCACAGAAAACTGAAAGTTAATAGTCAAGATTTTTTTTGTAATTAAATTTCCAGTTGCTTACCTGATATCTATTATAAATATGTCTTAAAAAGTGTGACTCAAAAAATTTAAACTGGGACTTAAATGGATTAAGAAGACGATCATGATAGCAACACATTAAAACTCCTCTTCACCGACTCACCTTGAATCAACGAATCAGCAAGATTGTAAAAAGAAAAAGTTTTTAAATTGTATACATATGTATGCAGTAAAAGATGGGGGAGGGGAAAAACTTATTTCGACAGCAAGGTCAGAACCAGATTGAAAATATGCAGATTCTGGTGTCGAACAATAGGGGATCA